>NC_071268.1:14725993-14835993 GCF_023375685.1 Ictalurus furcatus | reverse complement strand
TTTTTTGTTTCAGTTTCACATTACAACATGATTTGACTCAAATTTCATCATCTTCAGTTCCAATGCAGAGCTTCCTGTACCCTGACATATAAATATCACAATTGGATTGTTGACATGTTGTGGTGCATTTTTGTCACTACGGGGCTTTAAAAAGTGCCATCATGTGTGTTGCATTTTGTCACCTAATACAGCATATTCGCTACAAATGTCAGGAGAGATTGAGAGTGGCATTCAGACAGCCAAGCCATAGGAGGAGATGGTGCATATTAAAGTCTGTGAAAAGGTTAGGAGTCAACCAGGGAATTCAAAAAATGCTAGCACTACTGTTAGAAGAGACTACAAGAGAGATATATGCACACAAGCTGGTACAGAATTATAAAAAAAAAAGTGTTCAGTCCACTGTCAGGTTCTCAGGGTGCTTCTACTCTATTGGCTATATTCTGTCTACACAGAGCGCAAGGTGTTCAGCTAGATTTGGCTAAGCTGAGTATGAATAAAACAGTCTAAATGTGTCAAATGATGTGTAATTATTGGAGTTAAATTTTACTTACTCTATGTGATAAAGTTGATTACAATACTGTAATAACAATTATTATTATTTTATATTGTCATTATTATTATTATTATTATTATTATTATTATTATTGGTAGTAGTAGTAGTATTGGAGAAACATGATTATATTACATTGAAAATAGCAAACACAATCTGTGTTGTTGCCTAAATAGCTTGATATAGACACGTGAGAAAATTAAAGGTGAAAAAGACAAACATGTCGTATTAAGTGTCTTATAGCCACCAGAGCAGCTTCAATGTGTCTTGGCATAGGTTTTACATGTCTCTGGAGCTGTACTGGAGACTGAATGCCATTCATCCAAAAGACATTCTCTTGTTGGTGTTGGTGGTGATGTTGGTGAAGAGCACTCTAACAGTCCATAGGTGTTCATAGCATATGATTTACATCCTTTTCAATCTTATCAAACCATTAGATGACCCTTGTGCCCTGTGCATGGAGACATTCTCTTCCTGGAAGAGATCACTTCCATCTGGATAGAAATCCATCATAAGTTAAAGACAATCAGTCAGAAAAAAAACTTCCTATTGATTTGCAGTCACCCTTCACTGTAAAGGGGCAAGTGGGCCCAAACCATGCCAGCAGAATGCCTTCCACAACATAACACAGAGAGAGAGAGAGAGAGAGAGAGAGAGAGAGAGAGAGAGAGAGAGAGAGAGAGATGAAGACTGGCTAATGTGTTGACATTGCATAGCAAAGCACCAGAATATCACCAGCTGGCTCTGTCCAACTTCATCTTACACAACCTGGCCTACAGACAAACAGACGGATAAAACAGACTCTCTCCACTGAATTCTCTCTAGTTCATTTATTAGTTTGTGTTATGTTTTAATTCACAAGAAGAGAAACAAGAGAATTAGAGAGAGAAAAACAACTGCCATGTGCAATGTCATGCATACCTGATGACATTGCAGCACTGTAATGTTAATCAGTAAGGTGTAAAGAACAATTTTATATGTCAATAACTGATAACAATCCACTCAATATACCTGTAATATATATTTTTTCTTTCATTAGATAATGCTATTATGTTATATCTAGATTTTTATTTTATATATTTCTGTCCATACTCTTTATACATTCACTTTGTTCATATTAACTGACTACTGCATGGTGTTTCTGGCCTCTATTTTTCTCCTTAATGTGTCTGTGTGTTTAATTTTACACTACATATTTATGCTAAACAAATACATTATATAAGCTATAATAATGTACCAGCACTTAGAAAAACATTACTGTACCACAGCATTCATTACTAATGGTGTAATGGAATGGTTTGAAAAGAAAGGAAAACAGGCTGGTGTGAAATATATTACTGTCCTAGGAGATAGTTGATCATCCAAAGTGCTCCCACCCAGTCACAGTCTCAGTCATATGTCAACAAACACATGAAGAAGATGAGATATACAGTAACAGGCATTTATTCATTTCTATAAATGGTTTATATGGTAAGCCCAGTATTTCTCAAGTACATTGTCCCCAGTGTTCCTGGGATAGGTTCTGGATCTACCATGACCAGTTACTGAAGATGAATGAAAGAATCAATGAATGCATTAATATAATGTTTTACAGTATATGACTGTAATGATGTGGACAGATATGTTCAGTGGTCTGGTACCTCTTATTCAAGTCATTTGCAAGAGTTGAACGAATAAAAATGTGTTCAGCCTGTGGCTCTGGACTAATCAGGTGACAGAGACAGTAGATAGATGGCTGCAAGCAATGGAGGAGTGATGTGCTACACTTAATTGTGAATATCACTGGATGAGAGGTGTGTTGATGTGTGTGTGTGTGTGTGTGTGTGTGTGTGTGTGTGTGTGTGTGTGTTTACCAGTGTGATTCTCTTTATAGAGTTTGTGTTGTTTGATTGTTTAGATGCTTGGCTTGAGCTCTAGAAAATCCTTTAATGTCACTTTTCTTTAACATCTAAGAAGTACATCCCATAGAGAAAAGGAAAAATGTTCAAAGAATATCTATTCACCTGCACAGAGATAGGCTAGCTATTTCACAACTGGTAACCCTAAGACCACTTATGAGAGCAAGTGGTCTTGAGAGAGAGAGCTAGAGAGAGAGAGAGGATTTAGAAGAAAAGGCAATGAGCAACGCACAAACAAATGCCTCTTTAGCATTCCACACGGCACTTCACTGCAGTGAATTCGGTTTCCAGGCAGCACTGCATTATTAATGCAACCATGTCTCCCGTCCTCCTCTCCACAGAGAGGGAAGGAGAGAAGGGGAGAGAGTTGGAAGTGAGGGAAGGCAACATAAAATTCATCCATCACCTGTTTCTGTCCTACCCTTTTAATATTCTATGATTGATGTGTAATAGTATGTAGGTTAAAAAGTTTAGTTTTACGATATTGAAATTCACCCAAATAGATTTGTTACTATTTTTCTTGAGACATCTGTGTTAAAAAATCTTACTTATTACTGAAAATAAAACAAACAATCGTAGAATTGTTAGGGAATTTTAAATAAGTCTAGGCAGTCAGTTTGCTTGATGGGTTTAGAATGGATTCCAAGTGACGTATTTTGCTTAATGCCAAAAGTATTCGTTTTGGGTGGATTTGTTTACATAGAAATTGTGTTTGTAACTATTTGTGAGCTAATAAGAAAACTTTTAGAGCATTTTCATTCCTTACAATATAAAAGTCAGGAGAAATATAGTTTATTAACTGCCTATATTAACCAATGTTCTCTCTCTCATTCTTCAATTAATAAAGTCAGATACTGTATGTTTGGCTCACCAAACTGAGACAGTCAGTGCTCTGTGGGAGAGATAAAGATTCCAATTTCCCATCACAGACATCAGAAAAAATACTACAGCACGGCCAGCCGATTGGCATCAAAATTTCACCAGCACTTCATTCGCAAAACAGAAAATGTTACGAGTTAACCTCCACTGACCCTTATACAAGCATGCCTTTGAAAGTGGGACAATCTTTCTTTCTTGTTTCATCCTCCCTCTCATTCCATCTCTCTCTTTACCCTCCTTTCATTCTTTATTTTCAATTCGTACCTTATCGTAAAACCTCATTTCCTATTCAAGGTAGCTTGGGGAGGTAATGAATTCTCAGAGCCCAAATCGTGCTGAGCGGCCTCAAGCTGACCTCCGCTCTGCAAACGGAGCAGTCAGCAATGTGAAGGAGCTGTGAGGTCATACACAGGCAGGAAAAAGCAGACTGCACCCAATTGCACAACACAGGACCTTCAAACAAAATCCTCACAGTGGAAGTAGTGCCCAATTCTAGAAAATGTATCCTGAATTTTTTTTTCTCTAAATGTATTTATTCAGTGGATTTTGTGGCAAGAAAGTTTTGCTCTGTACTTAAACATTCTCTCTAATATGCATATTTCTTTAAATCCTTATGTGTGTGAATACGTGTGCATGCGAATATGATGGATTGGCATCCCATACAGGGTGTGTTCCCACTTCATGCCCAGAGTCCCTGGGGCAGCTTCTGGATCTACCATGACCCTGAGCAAAATGTGGTTACTGACGATGGATGGATGGATGGATGGATGAAAAGCAGCCCCACAGAGCATGACAAGCATTTTAAGCATGGTGACCGTTTGTTACAAGGTGCTGCTCATCAGAATGAAACCTTGCTGAGGATAGTGTAGTACACATAATGTCATGTGAAAAAATAAGTACACGTCATGGAAATTGTTGGCTTTTTTTACATATTTGGACAAGCAAACATTTGAAAACATTTCATCTTTGAAACAGTGACTATTAATGAAGTTGATATACTTGAACAAAACCACAAGGAAAATTAGCTTTTTTCAATCACTTATTCAACAGAAATATCAATATATGTGATATTCTTCTGTCGAAAAAGTAAGTACACCCTTGGCAGCAGAAGCTAGTATTGCCCCCTTTAGCATAAATAACTTCTTGTAGGCATTTTGCATAATTGTCCACAAGGCTTGCTGTAACTTTTGACCACTCTTCCATGCAATATTCTTTCAGTTGCAAGATGTTTGAGGGTTTTCTTGCATGTACTGCCCATTTCAAATCCTCCCACAACATTTCAATGGGATTCAGATCTGGGCTTTGACCAGGCTATTCCATAATGCTCCATTTATTCTCTTTGTGCCTTTACTTGGTGGATTTGCTTGTGTGCTTGGGATCATTATCCTGTTGAAAGGTCCAATTTTGGTTCAACTCAAACTTTTGGACAGATGGCCTCACATTATCTTCAAGCATTCTTTGATATGATTATAAAAGACTATTATTAACCTATAAAGCACTAAATGGTCTTGTGCCACAGTATCTAAGCGACCTTTTGGTTTTCTATGATCCGCCACGCCTACTCAGATCAAAAGATGCAGGCTATTTGACGGGACCTCGAATAGCGAAGGCTACAGCAGGGGGAAGAGCTTTCTCTTATAGAGCCCCACAGTTATGGAGCAGTTTTCCAATTAGTGTTCGGGACTCAGACACAGTCTCAGTGTTTAAGTCTAGGCTTAAAACGTATTTGTTTACTCAAGCCTACCCTGACTAGACTTTCTGTTACCCTAAGCACAGTCCTAATAATCTTTTCTCTCTCTCCGGACCTGCCTGATCTGTTTCAGATGTCCTACCTCTGGATGGAGCTCTCATCTACTCCAATTCCAGATTGCTGGGACTACAGCTGCTTCTAAGGCCAAACAGACTTCATATAAAACCATAAAATAATAAAATTTTTCACACTATCTGTTGTTACCCAGATGAGGATGGGTTCCCTTCTGAGTCTGGTTCCTCTCAAGGTTTCTTCCTCTTAACATCTTAGGGAGTTTTTCCTTGCCACCGTCATCACCAGCTTGCTTAATTGGGATAAATTCGCACTTTTAATATCTGTATACTGTGTTTATATATTTCTGTAAAGCTGCTTTGAGAGAATGTCTATTGTAAAAAGTGCTATACAAATAAAATTGAATTGAATTGAATTGAATTGAATATGATGCAGAATTCATAGTTGAATCAATGAATGCAAGCTAAAAGGCCTGGTCTTTGCCTATATGCTCACTGGCAAACTGTAGTCTTTTAAAGACTTTTTCCTGGCATCCCTCACATGCAGGTCAAATTTGTGCAATATCTTTATGATTGTAGAAGCATGCACTTTGACACCAACAGTTGCAAGACTTACTAGCAGATCCTGTGATGAAATGTTGGGGTTCTTGGAGACTTGGAGCATCAGATGGTCTGCTGTTGTGCTGAATTTGCAGGGACGGTCAGTTAGGCTATTCACATGAAGTTTTCACCAGACATCAGTATTAACTCATGAAATCTGGAAATATAAAGAATTCACAACATTAAAGTCCATAAATAAAGTTATGTGTAATAAAGTGCAATGACACAGGAAAAAGGTATTAAGAAAAAGCAGTTCTCCAAGGCAAGGAACCTGAAATCCGTAAGTAATTATACCTCCTATCTGTGCAAATTAATATCAGCTGGGTTAGTAAGTAATTGATGGTCTATATAAAGGCGTTTCATTACCAAGGTGTCACACAAGAAACATCTCATGATGGGTAAAAGCAAAGAGCTCTCCCAAGACCTTCGCAACCTTATTGTTGCAAAACATATTGATGGAATCGGATACAGACGTATTTCAAAACTTCTGAATCCTCCAGTAAGCACCATTGGAGCCATTATCTGCAAATGGAAGCAACATCTATCTGTCCTCAACTGGCCACGCACAGGAGCTCCTCACAAGATTTCTGAATAGTCAGAAGAGTAGTCCAAGAGCCAAGGACCACTCAGAAAGAGATCCAGAAACACTTGGAGGCAGCAGGTACCATCATCACAGAGAAAACAATACGCAATGCACAACAATGCTCACGCTCACCCCAGAAGTCTCCGTATTTACTTATACACCGCCCCCTACTGGTCAGGAGATAACCAAAATGGCTTTTTTGGCTTATAACTCTTGAATGCCTGTGTTTGTTGTCTTGCTAGTTAGCTTAGCATGCTAATTGGTTAACATTCTAGCCAATGCTTTTGTGTGCTCATTCTCACCTTGTAAGCGCTACTCAGCATCAGTACAACTCAGCATCAGCACATCACACTTTTGTTCTCTTTGTGCTGCACTGTGCTAAACAACAAGCATCAATTTTAAAGGTCCGGGGTTTGATTCCTGTGTGGTGAAACTTCTTAAAAGTGTGTAATGTTGTGTCATTCAGTTCCTTATTTTGTGCCTCAGTATTGCAGTAACCTTTCAACCTTTTGGCATTCAAATAAATGTCTCTGTTCTGTTAATTTACTGTTCAGACTTATTCTCAGCTGTGTTCTGAACCTATCTTTTATTCATTCATGTACACTCTATTTTCCCTCCTCGTGTTCTTTGGGCTCCCCATTGCACTTGCTGGGCCTTCACTGCTTTGCCCTGTTAATTGCTGCTTGCAGCTTTAATTATAATTGTTTTTCTGAATCCATTTCATTTAAACTATTGTAGCTGGTTTGCTAAAAAGTAATGTTTAAAGTTTGGTGCATCTAGGCCACCTTGTGATTTTTGTCTTGTGTAATTTTGCCAGAGATATTTTAGGTGTCTTGTTTTTCCAGTAGAAATGAGAGGTTAATGAGTCCAGTGATTTAAACCATTTACCTGTGGGAGTTGTTGGAAGCATTGAGAACACATAGTTAATTTGTTGTAAAAATTTTCATTTTAACTGTAGAAATGCGACCAATGAGTGAGAGTGGAAGATTAGTCCAGAGTTTAAAATCATCTTCTTTCTTTTTTAAAAGAGGGATATAATTGAGGTTAAACAACTCTGACAACCTGGGGGAAATGCTGATATCTAAGTATGTAATGTTGCCGGTGTGGAGTGGGAGAGGAGAGTTATGAGCAGTCCTAGACCTCTTCAGAAAGTGGTAGTATTGTCAATTTATTTGAGTTTATTGTGTAATCTGAAATTTTGGAGAAAATGTTAATAATTTTGAAGGTTTGCTGTACTGAATTTAGGGGTCCTGTAAACATCGTAATAAGTCATCTGCATAAAGACAAATTTTATGTTGTGTGTAAAAAATCAGAGTTGTATTCCTTTGATTTTATTGTTTTGTCATATTGCTGCTGCGACTGGTTGTATAAAAATTGCAAATAAAGAACGAGAGCGTGGGAATCCTTGTCTGGTCCCCCGATGTACTGTGAAATTTTGTGATGTGACCACATTTGTGGTTATTGTGGCCTTGGGTGATTCATATAATATTTTTATCCAGTGGTTGAATTACTCTCCAAAACCGAATCTATATAGAGTGCTAAATAGAAACATCCAATGATGTAATGATGGAATGATTTCAAATAATTTGGAGATTTTTTAAAAAATCCCTGGCCAGACTCTTCTGAAGGCCTTATAGAGCTCTTTAGATCTTGGCATGATGACACCATGGTGACACCACACACCTCAATAGCAAAGGGAACACCAGACACTAGATATGAAAGGGGTATAAATAACACAGTTTCCACCTGTACTCCCTAAGAGGGTATAATCACCTTGAACACCTGATTCAAATTATATGGATTTGAAAATATGATAAATGTAGGGGTGAACTTACTTTTTCCATGTGATTGATCTGTTTTTGTTAATTTAAACTGTGAAAATTACTATAAAATGTCAATTTTGCATGTCATTTGATAGAGTATATCAACTTTATTAATAGGCACTGTTTCAAAGAGGATCAAATGTTTGCTTGTCCAAATATGTCAAAACAGCCAACAATTTCCATGGGGTGTACTCATTTTTTCACATGACTGTTACTATTCTATGTGGTGTCACACTGCAAAATAATGTTGTTAACTAGAATGCATCAGGGGTATGAGAGTAAAATCGCCCAGACAGAATCAATAATCACTCAATGATGTCAGAGAGGCCCTCACTGTCAGTTAAATCTCAGCCAAAACACATACAGTGACCTGATGACTAAAATCAAGCATACAAACAAGGAGGGCCTTCGCTGTTGCATTCATAAGTATTAAATTCAATTTGATTGTGAGCTCTTCTATGATTATTCATGTTGAGTTTGCTGTGTGTATAATGTAATGAACACACTAATAGACAGATCCTCTCATCAGACTAATTGCTGCAAGACAATATCCTCTAATGGCGCGCCCAGATTAAGTGTGCTGAGCACTCCAGAAAATTCTGTTAAGTAGGAAAAAAGGGTAAGCAATTAAAAGCAAGAAGAACTGAATTAAATGTGTGACTAAATCAGGCATATGGAGGATTTGGTAGGGCCCAAAATTGAATAATCAGCCTCTCACAATCTGTATTGGTGAGACAAATCCAACTGCTTTATTCAAATTGTTAGTGTTTCTACCATCATCTACTATAATGAGCGCTTGTGTTTACCGCATGCAGTGGAGGTATGGTTCAGGCACACAAAAGCTTACTTTTGTCAAAGAACTTCCTTTTCCCCCACAGCAGATGACACCACTGTACCCAAATGTGCAAGCTTATTTTATGAATCTTTCTTTGTAAATACACAGTTTTCATACTATTTCTTCCACTTTATCTCCCATTCTCTCCCCACAATACTGCAGTTTGTCAGTAAAGGATTTTTTTTTTGTGTATGCTTGATTCCATACACAAATCTCCACCTACTGAACATCATACTTGTCACGTTACCTGTTGGAGACAAGCGCGGACGGACAGGGTAGCGTGCGTAGAAACGATGGAAGATTAAAGACGTAAACTAGAAGGAAGACAGGCGAACAATCCAAACAGGACAGGGCAGGGATTCGTAATCGAGTAACAGGCGAATAAGGCCGAAAAACCAGGAAGTTCCAAACGAATAACTAACGGCTTGGTTAAACAACTGAGTCACTAGAACTGAGAGTTTACTTCGCGAGGCGCGAAGGTTAACGAGGCCTTTTATAACTTATGAGCCACACATGTAATAAGTTAAATAGTCAAATGTGTAAAAAAGAGTTGAGTGTTTATTTTTCGTTGTTGTTCCACCGCACAGGTGTTGGTACTCAATATTCAGGCGAACTTGAGCGCGGGCATGGCCAGGAAGTTTAGTCCTTGTCTGCCATGTTTGTAGGCAGCGCTGAAAGATGAGTATTGTGGCCGCGTGTTTGCCGTGGCGTAACAGAGCCCCCCCTCAAAGGGCTCACTCCGGAAGCCGAATCCCTCCGAATCCCTCCGCCTGTCTGGATGAGCCGCATGGAAGTCTCTGCGCAGACTCATGTCCAGGATGTCCTGGGCTGGGATCCAGCATTGTTCCTCCGGGCCATACCCCTCCCAGTCTACCAGATATTCGAGTTTGCCTCTCCTATGTCTAGAGTTCAAGATGTCACGGACACAGTAGGCTGGGCGGCCTTCAATCTCTAGTGGTTCCGGTGGGTGGTCCTCTGGCACCGACATGGTCAAGGGGTCCGTTATCACTGGTTTGAGGAGTGAGACATGGAACGACGGGGCGATACGACTGTGCTTCGGTATGTCCAGGCGGTATGTCACTTCATTGATTTGCTTCAGGACTCGGAAGGGGCCAGTATACTTAGGCTGGAGCTTCTTGCTCGGGAGGGGTGACTTTGAATCTCTGATGGAAAGCCACACTCTATCCCCTGGTTGATAATTGGGGTGATCCTTCCGGCACCGGTCTGCATTTCGTTTGGCGGTGCGGAAGGCCTGCACTAGCCGTTGGTGGGCGTGTTCCCAGACCTGTTCACTCCGGTGGAACCACTCATCTACCGCTGGTGAGTCAGTGGGGGAAGCGTTCCAGGGGAATAATGGCAGCTGGTAGCCCAGGACACACTGAAATGGGGTTAACTGGGTGGCGGAATGCCGTAGCGAATTCTGTGCATATTCCGCCCATGGCAAGAAGTGGCTCCAGTCCCCTGGATTGGTGGCACAGAAGGTTCGGAGGAACTGTATGACCTCCTGGTTAGCCTATTCTGCCTGGCCGTTAGCCTGGGGGTGGTACCCAGACGCAGGGTTAACGGTGACCCCCAGCTTCTCCATAAAATTGGCCCAGATGCGAGACATTAATATACCCTTCCTGGTCCTCCCGCCCCTCTGGGGAGTGGATGTGAGATAGGGCGTCGGCTTTTGCGTTCTTTGTTCTGGGCCAATAGGACAGAGTAAACTGGAACCTAGAGAAGAACAGGGACCAGCAAGCCTGGCGGGTGTGAGACGTTTGGCGGTTCTCAGATACTCTAAATTCTTGTGGTCGGTGTAGATAACAAATGGGTGTGTGGCTCCCTCCAGCCAGTGTCTCCACTCCTCTAGGGCTAACTTAACAGCCAGAAGTTCTCGGAGCATTCAAAAGAATGCTACGGGATGCATTTTTGGCTTGTCTCCAAATCTCTGAGGCAGGATGGCCCCCACTCCCGCCTCAGACGCATCAACCTCTACGACATACGGTCTGGAGGGATCTGGGTGCCTGAGGATGGGGGCTGTGGTAAAGGCCCACTTAAGCTTCTCTAGAGCCTCCTGGGTGCTTGGGGTCCAAAGGAGACGCCGGGGTTTACCTCTCAGGAGGGATGTCAGGGGTTGTGCCACCTTACTAAAATCCCGGATAAATCGTCGATAAAAATTTGCGAAGAAAAGAAAACGCTGCAACTCCCTCATGGTTCAAGGAGTGGGCCATTCCACGACCGCTTGAGTTTTGCACTGGTCCATGGCGACTCCCTTCGGGCTAATGATATAACCAAGAAATGAGATCCTGTGTTGGTGGAACTCACACTTCTCGGCTTTCACGTAGAGCTGGTATCATAATAGATGACGCAAGACCTGCCGGACATGCTCAATGTGCTCCTCTAGAGATGTCGAATATACCAGAATGTCGTCGATACACGCGATGACGAACCTCCCCAGCATGTCCCTCAAGACGTCATTGATTAAATTCTGGAACACTGAGGGAGTGTTAGCGAGCCCATACGGCATGACCAAGTATTCATGGTGTCCGGAGGTTGTACTGAAGGCTGTTTTCCACTCGTCCCCCTCCCTAATATAGATCAGGTTATACGTGCTACGCAAGTCCAGCTTCGTAAAAATGGTCACAGACCGTAGCTGTTCCAGGGCTGAGGGAACGGGAGGCAGGGGATACCTGTATTTCACTGTCACCTGGTTGAGGCCCCAATAATCGATACATGGACGAAGGCCCCCTCCTTTCTTCTCTACAAAGAAGAAGCTGGCCGTGGAGGGTCGAATGTACCCCTGCTGGAGAGCTTCCTGGATGTATTCCTCCATGGCCCGCTGTTCAGCTTGAGAGAGCGGGTACACAAGGCCCCGAGGTGGACTGGCCCCGGGTAGGATGTTGATGGCACAGTCGTAGGGTCTGTGAGGTGGTAAGTTACTGGCTCTCTCTTTACTGAACACCTCTTGGAGGTCACTATATTCAGGAGGGACCTTAACCAGGACATGGGACAGGGGACTCTCCACTGTTGTTGTGGCCACAGGGACCATAGGACCCCTCAGACAATTGTGCAAGCAATACGGGGACCAATGGGTAATTTGTTGGTCCGTCCAAGAAATTTGGGGGTTGTGCAGCGCTAGCCAGGGTAGGCCAAGAAGGGTAGGCCACTCCTCCACCAATGGGGGACCTGTCTATGGATTGCAGTTCTCAAGGTCGGAGCAGGGGACGTACGGGGAGGCCGAGCTTCTGCGCAATCCTCTCATCTGTAAAGTTTTCGGCTGCTCCCCGAGTCAACTAGCGCTGAAAGAACAAAAGACCGGCCTGAATGCTCTAGCACTATAGATAACGCAAATGTCTGAACAGAATATGACTGGTTTAGACTCACCTGGTGACACAGAGGTTGGCTGTCCTTACTCCCTTCGGTCGCTCGAGGCCTCTTGTGGGGGCACTGACAAATGACATGGGTGTCCTCGCCACAATAGAAGCACCGTGATTCGCGCCAGGGTCTCTCCCACTCCTCCTCGCGAGTCCGGGCACGCCCCAGCTGCATGGGTTCGGCTGGCGGAACCGGCTCTATAGGCAGTAGATGGCCCAGCGTGTATAGGTTGGTATGGCGGAGATGGTCCAGCCGTATTGCTAGCTCTATGAGCTCATTGAGTGTCATCTGTTCGCCCCGACAGGCTAATTCTCACACCAATTCAGGGTTCAGTTCCTGCCGTGCTGGTTCATTCCAATCGCTCCGTGCAGTGATGGTGCGAAATCCACCGCATCATGTGAGCCCTGCTTAATACGCAGGAGCTCCTGGCCGGTCTCCCACCCATCGGGGGAATGGTCAAAGGCTCGCTGGAAATGGGAGAGGAGTTCAGTTAGCAAGGGTCTGACACCGCCTCTTCGCTCCCACTTCGCCGTAGCCCATGCCAGACCGTGTCCGGTGAGCAACTCCATGAAATGCATCAGCTTGCGGGCTTCCGGCATGTCCGGGTGACTCTCAAAGAACAGGGAGCACTGTAGTAGGAAGCCCTTACATCGCTCCGGCTCCTGCTGGCCCAAATTAACCTATTACCCAAAAATACTTAAAATTCAACATAGAAGCAAATACTCACATCTGTAAACCCAGTTGGAGATAGAAAAAAAGACACCAGCCATGAGTGAGAAGAAGCAAGGGTCCAGATTTATTGGTTCCGTTCCACCACATGAGATCCACACCGATGAGAATTCTCAGAAGTGATCTGACACCCGGAGCTCAAGCTCCAGTATTTATACTGTATTTACACAGTAGATAACCAATATATTTCAGAAAGACTATGATATCAATACCAATAGGGTTAAAAAAGAGCTCATCTACATTACCATTAGGTTTTGAAAGAGGCCTTTCCAATTTACCATTAGGTTCAAAAATGGAGAGAGACAAAACAATTTAGAGAGACCTTGGTCTCACTCTTATCTCGCGGGGTCAGCTTGACTCAGCTACCCTTATAAATGGCTCCTCATGGTTTTCTCTTAAAATTAAGGCCTTCCTTGCGAGACAAAAATCTTCACCATCTGAATTATGAGTAAGTTACATTTTTCTGTATTTCTGGCTTATAATTTATTTTCATATTTGCTCTATATCTCTATTTTATATATAGTTAATACTGCTTGCAAAATGGTTTACTGTACTTCCTACTTCATAATATCATTATATTACCTTTTTACTATCCTACATATCCTACTACTCTTTATTTTTATAAAGAGTTTTTTATAAAGAGTATATATTTTATTATTATAAGATATTACCCTTATAATATCTTAATACTCCTTTTTATTATTCTTATAAAGTTATAATGTTATGTGTGTGTGAAAGAGAGAGACAGAGAGAGTGTGTGTGTGTGTGTGTGTTATGTCTACATGCCCGCCCTTGACTGTACGAGAGTGTGTGTGTGTTTGCACTCCTCAGCTCTTATACTTCTTTTTGACTTTTTGACTAATAAACCATAGTGTGTTACTCTTAAAGTGTGAATCCAATTCGTCAATATCCACCTAATACCGCTTCTGTGTGTCTAGGTGCCCGTTGTCATTTTTCCTTCTCTCCTTTACTGGAGGGGCTGGATTTGAATCTGACCATTCTTCCCTCTTCTCACCTGTCAGTCCGCCCTACTCTCAGTGGTCTCCTTATTTCACCTTTGCTGACTATCCCATGTCCCCAGGACACACCCCATTTTCTTCCCCCTACCGCTCTCCTCAAGATTACGCACCCACCAGTCCTGTGAATTATCAATAAAATTACATATTACTCATACTAGGTCTCCCTCATGTTTATTTCATGTCATTTTTATCCACAACACTCCCCAGCGTATCTCTCTGATGTAGGCAGCGGTGGGTGATGCGCTGCCGGCATGACCCGAATGTGCGCAGCCGGCGCGGCCTGAATGTGCGCAGCCGGTGCGGACTGGGCAAACGCTGGGGCAGTCTGAAGTGGGTGCATAGCTGTTGCGGATGGAAATGCGGCAACATTCAGACCTGAAACTTGCTCCCGTAATTGTGATATCTGGACCTGCTGCTCCACAATCGCACGATTCTGTTCAAAGAGCACGCGTCGCCAGTCGGGGGTGTCGACTGCCTCCATAGTGGGCGAAGTAATCTGTCACGTTACCTGTTGGAGACAAGCGCGGACGGACAGGGTAGCGTGCGTAGAAACGATGGAAGATTAAAGACATAAACCAGAAGGAAGACAGACGATCAGGCGAACAATCCAAACAGGACAGGGCAGGGATTCGTAATCAAGTAACAGGCGAATAAGTCAGAAAAACCAGGAAAATCCAAATGAATAACTAACGGCTTGGTTAAACAACTGAGTCACTAGAACTGAGCATTTACTTCGCAAGGCGTGAAGGTTAACGAGGCCTTTTATAACTTATGAGCCACACATGTAATAAGTTAAATAGTCAAATGTGTAAAAAAGAGTTGAGTGTTTATTTTTCATTGTTGTTCCATTTTAATGTGTTCCATGTTAATACATTGATAATTCGAGTGGTTATGACGCTGATCAGTCATCCATTAGGATGGTCTGATCTCTGCACTCTGGGATCGATTACTTTAGTCTCCGCCCACATACCTGGAGGAAAATGCGTTTTTTTTTTTTTTTTTCGTTCTAGTAAAGCTCTCGAGGAAGTAACACAGACCGTCATGTTTGTGACTTATTTCTCCTCTCTATAGGTATGTTGTGCATGTTTGGCTCGAGTGTTTTATCCGTGTTAACTTGCTGATATGTTGAGACGTGCTTGTATTTTGTTTCTGCTAGTTTTGAGTAGATATAAGTAAGTTTTGTTGTGTGCTTGTGTGCGCATGTGCAAGTCTCCGCCTCCTATTTGAGGCCAGAGCGGCGCTAGCTTGTGCTTAGCCGTGGTTTGAACATATGGATATGAAAGGTGTATTTTTATGTGTACTTTTATTTAAATAATGTTTAATGCACTTTAAGTTTGCTGTTTTGTACAACTGTTTGTTTGTGTATTGTTGTATTTTTGTAAGCCATTCGAGTAAAGCTCTCGTGGAAGTAACACCGACCGTCATGCTTGTGACTTATTTCTCCTCTCAATAGATAGGGGGACAACACACAGGTGTTGGTACTCGATATTCAGGCAAACTTGAGCGCGGGTATGGCCGGGGAGTGCAGTCCTTGTCCGCCATGTTTGTAGGCGGTGCTGCAAGATGAGTACTGTGGCCGCGTGTTCACCGTGGCGTAACAATAGTATAGACTATCAATAGTCTATACTATTACAACAGTAACAATACTATAGACTATGTCTTAATTTCTTAACTTGAAATATCTTAACTTGAAGTAGACTCCATGCCTGGAGGATAGTGATATTGTTAGAACAAGTTCAAGAAGTAGAACAAGTAATTGAAATTAGGGCTGGAATTTTTTTTATATTAAATTAATCAATTATTTTGATAATCAATTAATATCAAGGGTTTTTTTTTTATCAACAGACTATATGGATTATTTAAAAATATATGTATATTAAATGCTAACAAATTCTTTAGAAATATTTATTTCCAGCATTTTATTTAACCAATACTACAGACCTCTTAACTAGGCTTAAATAACAGTTCACTACCTACAGAATAATATTACTGACATTTATCTGACAATCTATCACAGCATGAGAATATTATAAAGTCCTCAAATCAGTATTACTGTATTCCATACATTTGTTTACTGACTGTGCACAATTTTTTGCAGCTACATGTCAATGTGACCAATGTACTCAGTGGTTTCAGTCATGGGGAGAGGGTCTTACATTCATTTCATCCTTGATTTGTTCAATTTCAACAGTAAAATGCAAAATAAAGGTCAATGTCCACTGGATATTTCATTAAATGAACACTCAGACACAAAATTCATTTTGCTCGCCATGTTTGTGCAAGGTGAATCATTTTTGGTGTGCTGAATCAATAGCATTTTTTTTTTTTAATGCCAATCAATGTGAAGCAAGAGCAGGTCAGGTACTGATGGCAGTGAGGCCTGGGGCACAGTTTGCCTTCTAATTTATCCCAAAAGGTGTTCACTTGGGTTCAGGTCAGGGTTCTGTGCAGGCCACTCGAGTTCTTCCAATCCACCCTTGGCAAAATATGTCTTTATGAACCTTGCTTTGTGCAAAGGGACACTGTCATTCTGGAACAAGTTTGGACCCCTTAATTCTTGTGAAGGAAAATTGTAAAGCTTCAGTATAAAAAGACATCCTATACAACAGTTTGGAGAAGGCCCACATATGGGTGTGATAGTCAGGTGTCCATGTGCTTTTGGCCATATTTAATGTACAGTTTTAATAATGCTTTTATATATGCTTATGAAGAATATGCATTATGCAGCGTGATCCATTACTGTCAGCACAAATAATGAAATTATTTAAATCAATTAGCTTAGTTGTGTTTTGTAAGAAAACACCTGTCTCATAAACAAATTATTTACTTGAGTCCAAGTTCAGTAATCTTCAACCTACTGAGTTGTCCAACAAACAACTGACCTCTGGGCCTAACTAGTACGAGGTAATGTTTTCTGAAAGGATACAGAAGATAAATATGTGACATTTGCATTACAGTTGGACAACCAGATAGAGTAAGGTCAGAGAACTTCCACGTTCTAATGTTGGCCACAAATGAATGATTGAGTCAAATTAACCCTGTCCAGGGTGTACCCCGCCCTGTGCCCGATGCTCCCTGGGATAGGTTCCAGGTTTCCCCGTGACCCTGAAGGAAGGATAAGTGGTATAGAAGATGGATGGATGGATGGATGAGTCAAATTATTCTTCACATCAGAACATAAGGCCAAACTGTCTGTCATACTTTGGAGGACTTTCTCTATAATTTCTCTAATTTTCTCTATAATATATATATATTTCTATCAAAAGCACTTCCATTTAAATGGAATTATGTAATGTGTGCCACAGTGTTCACAACACAGACCAAGTAATCAAATAATAAAATTACCAACTAGGGCTGCACAATTAATCAAATATCGATCGCGATTACGATTTTGACTGCCCACAATTAAATGAACATGATCGACTGCAATATTGCCGTTTATCCTCCGCAGGTTCATCCTCCGCTCATAGAAAACTCCGCTGTTTTCTCCACTCAGATCAAGTGCTTCCTATATTTACAGCCAATCACCATAGAGCGGCGCAGGGATGACGTCATTTTGTAGCGCCAAAACCCGGAAACGACTTAGCATTTTAGCTCTCGAGCTGCTAGCTTCGCTTCGGAAACAGTGGCACTACAGAGGTTGTCGGGGACATTAAACGTCATCACGCCGAACAGGAAAAAACTGCAGATAAACTCACGGCTCTACAATGCGACCATTTCACTCGCATTTGTAACTGAAAAGTACTTTGTGCGACTGTGAATAAATATTTATTCACACCAGTGTGAGTGACCTGTTCAGAGTTGTATAATACAATCGGGATAAAAACTACAGGAAGTCCAAAAAGCATCTACACCGAGCAACAATTACTTTCACACTGCTTTTCATCTCCTCAGTCAACCGAACAAGTGTGTAAATACTGCAGAAAAGCCATTATGATGACAAGAAAATGTCTGTAGCTTTAAATATATTTAATATTATATTTAAGAGGAGCAGACTTCAAACACTGAACATTGAGATTTACTGTATTTGTTTACAAGGTGGAACAGGTTAACGGTTGTTTTTTTGCATACAGTCTGTAAAATTAACTGAAAATATTATATTTAGTTTATCAGAAGTTGTTTATGTTTATTTATGTTCCTAAATTCTGTCATAATTGACAAACTCAAGTTTTCTCATGCTACTTGTGTGTTATATTGTCACATTATCGTTACCATCTTTAAAAAATAATAATAATAAAACGCAAACTTGAACCGTGCTCCTAAATGTTTGTTGTTTTGTAATTGTAAAGAAATTATCATAGAGCCCTGAAACTCGTTCTCACAATTCCCCCCAAAAAAACGTTGATGAAGATTCATCCACAGAGAAATCTGTATTCTGGAAAATGTTTTAAAGCAAGTTTGGAGAAGTTGTCAGACACTTGGCGATGGTGACTTTGAAGTGGAGCGACCGTGGTGTAGTTCGTCTATTGTGTACGGTTAGCTGTTTATTTCTGCCGATTGTCTTTAGGCTTCAAACTTCATAAAAGTTGTGTTCATTTGTGAAAATTATATTGATGGACAAAACGTGTTAGTATTGTAAACTTTTGTTGATCACAGAGATTTTTTTTTGCAATAATCCAAAAGCCTATGTGAAAATCCTATTGGGTTTTTGTGGAGGAAACCGGTGTGATGATAACTTCCGGGTTTCGGTACAAAATGACGTCGTCCCTGCACCGCTCTAGTGGGTGATTTGTCTGCGTCTCTCCCCTTGTAAACACTGTTATTGACTTTTCTGCATTCGCCTGAATTGTTTTCATTTGGTTGCATATTGTTATATTTGATGTATATTTTCATTTGGTCGATGGCACTTTTATTTTTACTTATCCTATATTTTGGGTACAATTTTATTTATATTTAGCTTCTACAAGATGATGCACTTTAAGGATCAGTCTAATTTGATGCAAAGATTTGTACATTAGCAGGAATGTATGGAGGTGGAAGGTGAAAGCAGCGGTCTGTTTATTTAAATGTCAAAGTGCAATAAAAATGTTGTCCCTAAAATAATTGTGATAAATAATCGAGATCTCAATATTGATCAAAATAATTGGGATTATCATTTTAGCCATAATCGTGCAGCCCTATTGCCAACTATTCTTATTATTGAATATGATGACCAATTTTGATTAGTTGTTGCAGCTCTAGTTTATAATGTAACAATATGCTACTGTACAGTGGCACAGCAGAAAAGCATTCACCCTACTGCTGGGAAATTGTGTGTCTGAGTCCTGATGATGGCTGTTCTCTCTGGGCGGAAAGGACAATTAGAGATTAGAGAAAAACTAACCAATTGCAAGCATCTATGAACACAAGCACGTAGAAGAGTTCAATTACGATCTCCACCAAGCACATCAGGCTGCTCTATGATGTGGCATGAGCAGAAGTTCAGATGCTTTGCATGTTTCAGAGGAAGCATGTGGTAGTCCTCACCTTATCTATTTGGTAGCTGTCAGCTGCTAGCTGGAAATAGAAAATGTATTGGCAATGACCAAACTGAGAGAAAATAGGTTTTAAGCTTGTATAAGAAATTCGATTCAATTCCATTTTATTTGTATAGTGCTTTTAACAATGGACATTGTCCAAAGCAGCTTTACAGAAATATATAAATTCAGGATATAGATTTTAAATGTATGAATTTATCCCTAAATGAATCATAGAGGAAAGCAGTGTGAATGAGACTCATTATAACATACTTAAAGTATTAATGAATATGGGTGCATTTAATATTACATCCATTTACCCAAAATTAAATGGCTTTTCATAGTAGGAAAATAAATAGATGTCTAATTGATTCAAGTTCAAGTCATGTAACATTACATAAAGCTTAACATATGGGAGTACTCATTGAGTAATGGCTGAACAGAGCCCCCCCCCCCCCCTTTTTTTTTTTTTTTTTTTTTTAATAAAAAGTTCAGATACTTTTTATACAAATGTGGTCAATGCACTGACAAGAAAAAGATGAGAATCTCTCCTGTTATACCAGCTCATTTTAGGTGCTTGAGCATCATGAAACCAACTGAGGACACAAACATATTAATTGACATTAATTGGAAAACTAGCATTTTATTCCTCTTGTACCTGCTGACACAAAGGTATAAAATGACAACAACCTACAAAAATTAAAATTCAATAAAAGTGGATAATGCTTAAAAAGAAAGGATATTAACAATTCACATGGTCATATTTAAGTGAAACGGATATAGGCAACAGTTCCTTTCATGGTGTAGCAATCCAAGTGTCTGCCTTGTTGTGTGTGGATTGTAATTTAAATATGATAAGCCTTTGCATACTAATTTACTTGGGAAATGAATATTAAGTTGTTTCAACTTAATTTGGCTGTCTCATGTTGAAGAAAATCACCTTGCAAGTTATTTCCTTTTTACGTAGATCAAATCAATTGCCACATACACATAATAACAGGAGCAACATCAAGAGGAGATAGTTGGCACAACTTTGCAGTGTGAAACTTCAAATAAATGTTAGAACCATGACCATCTATGTCCATATTTGTCCACACCGAGCAGAAGTAATGCTGCTATTCAGATATTGCTCGATACTGCACTATCTTGAATAAGTGACAAGGACTGGGATCTTCAATTACTTTGATTTGCTTTGTGTTCATAAGCATATATGAACTAGCAGCTCTGCACTCAGAGCAGCATAATGTTCTTATAGTAGACATCACCTGTAGGCATGCACTATACCTGGCCTCATTTCTCAGTGCTCTCTCATAAAGACTTGGCTACATGGCCTCAGGGAAACAAGCTGTAATGTCGAGGTGCTGCATCATATGGATAGAAGAAGCCATCTTCACCCTTCCTCTGCACATGTCTGCTTGGGAACATTTTAACAATTTTATTTAGTAGGTTCTATGTAATGACAGCTGAAGAACTGTGTCACTGCATTAAATGCAATAAAAGAGTAAATTATCTGTTTGTTAATTGTGAACATGTGGTGTGTATGTATATGGTAAGAAAAACTGATGGACTATACAGCTCTGTAAAATAGTGGTGAAATATACCATAACTAAGGGATTATATTTGGGATTAGTGACCCGCTTTTCTATGCCAAAAGTATTGTTTAATTTCTGCACTACCTGAACATAACTAATCAAACATTGAAGTGTGGATTAAAAAAGGTTTTTGGTATATGTTTGTGTTAAAACATATAATTTAATTAACTACAATTGGGTGACTTGACCTTAAGCAAATATTATGCTTTGTTTTTGGCATCAAAATAATATAAAAATATTTTATTCTTTTTTGTTTTCTGGCTAAGATGTGTGATAGCAGCAGAATAACATATAAACATTTATCTCGCACTATTAGCTTGAGTGACTTACAATTATCTATTTCATATAGCTGAGGAGTAGGGGCCTTGCACAAGGGCTCATCAGTAGCAGGCTGGTGGTGCTGGAATTTGAGCTCATGACCTTCTGATCAGTAGGCTAATGTCTTAACCACTGAACTACTACTGCCCTCTGTACACAGCAATTGTCAGTTTTAACAGCTACCTTGATTTTAATGAGTTCACTTTTGAATGAAGCCAGGTTTGAATTGAAACAAAGAGCAAATTTATATTATATCAACTTTATTATCACCTTTATGCCATGCTATGAATACATTTCCATCAAGATATAGTACCCGTGCTCACCTCAGTTTGACATTCTCATTAAGAAAAGTTGGGGAGCTTCACTTCCCCCACAACACCCCCATTAAACCCACATCATTAACAAAAATGTATTATATCACATTATAGGAAAAGTGATTAGCAGATTATAAAACTGTTTACCAGTCTCCATCCAAAACATATCCTCATGCTAGGACAAATACAGTAGATCAGTGTCTAATAATATTATCTATTTATGTTGCCTCATAAAAAAGAAATGAAAAGAAATGAAAACTTTTTGCCTATTCTGCCGGCAGGAAGCAATGACCATTCTAATGAAGAAGGGGGACCAGAGAGTGTGTGCCAACTATAGGGGTATCGCACTTCTCAGCCTCTCTGGTAAAGTCTACTCCAGGGTGCTGGAACGGAGGGTTCGGCCAATAGTCGAACCTCGGATTGAAGAGGAACAGTGCGGATTCCGTCCTGGTCGTGGAACAATGGACCAGCTCTTTACTCTCGCAAGGATCATGGGGGGACCTGGGAGTATGCCTATCCGGTCTACATGTGTTTTGTGGATTTGGAGAAGGCATATGACCGGGTCCCCAGGGGTTTACTGTGGGAGGTGCTGAGGGAGTATGGGGTGATGGGTTCCCTTCTTAGGGCTATCCAATCGCTGTACTCCCAAAGCGAGAGCTGTGTCCGGATGCTCGGCAAAAAGTCGGACTCGTTCCAGGTGGGGGTTGGTCTCCGCCAGGGCTGCGCTTTGTCACCAATCCTGTTTATGATATTCATGGACAGGACATCGAGGCGTAGTCATGGTGGGGAGGGGTTGCAGTTTGGTGACCTGACGATCTCATCACTGCTTTTTGCAGATAATGTGGTCCTGATGGCATCATCGGTCCGTGACCTCCAGCACTCACTGGATCGGTTCGCAGCTGAGTATGAAGCGGCTGGGATGAGGATTAGCACCTCTAAATCTGGTCATGGTTCTCAGCAGGAAACCGATGGAGTGACTACTCCGGGTGGGGAATGAGTACTTAACCCAAGTGAAGGAGTTCAAGTACCTCGGGGTCTTGTTCACAAGTGAGGGGACATGCGAGCGGGAGATTGGCCGGAGAATCGGAGCAGCGGGAGCAGTATTGCAATCGCTTTACCGCACCATCGTGACGAAAAGAGAGCTGAGCCGGAAGGCAAAGCTCTCGATCTACGGGGCAATTTTTGTTCCTACCCTCACCTATGGTCATAAAGGCTGGGTAGTGACCGAAAGAACTAGATCGTGGGTACAAGCGGCCGAAATGGGTTTTCTCAGGAGGGTGGCTGGCCTCTCCCTTAGAGATAGGGTGGGAAGCTCGATTATCCGAGAGGAACTCAGAGTAGAGCCGCTGCTCCTTTGCGTTGAAAGGAGCCAGTTGAGGTGGTTCGGGCACCAGGTAAGGATGGCACCTGGTAAGGATGCCCCCTGGGTGCCTCCCTAGGGAGGTGTTCCAGGCATGACCAGCTGGGAGGAGACCTTAGGGAAGACCCAGGACCAGGTGAAGAGATTATATCTCCACACTGGCCTGGGAACGCCTCGGGATCCCCCTGTCAGAGCTGGTTAATGTGGCTCGGGAAAGGGAAGTTTTTGGTCCCCTGCTGGAGCTGCTGCCCCCGCGACCCGATAACGGATAAACAGTTGAGGATGGATGTATAATATTATTAATATTATAATATGGTAAAACCCTGTTGCAACACAAACAGAACGAGGCAGCCAGTCACTCAGCTGTTCAGACAGGCAGGTGAAGTTCATGGCTCCATCTGAGTGCCAGGACAGAGAAAAGTCTAAATGCATGTCTTTCTTGTACTTTGAGGGATGGTGGGGCAATTCAAGTCATGCTAGAGATTCAAAGGGAGTGTGGTGCACAGCAAGGTGTGCTCAATTTTTTAAATTATGATGAGGATGACAATGGTAAGCCAGTAGTGTGAACACAGCAATGGGGTGATGTGGGAGACCATGGAGAGATTGAAAACAAGTCTGGATCAGTTGCAAGGGTAAGTTGGCATGCAGAGAAGACTTGCCAGGAGAGAGTTGCAATAGTCCAGTCTCAAGATGACAACAGACTAAACAAGCACCTGAGTGGCCTCCATGAAGAGAAATAGACAGGTCTTCCTGATGTTGTAAAGGCACAGTAGAGTCAGATTAACAGTAAGGAGAGAGAATCATAGCTGGTTGTCCAGAACTACTGGATGTATCTGAAGATTGCATGTGTTTTCAGATGGTGTGATCTGGGAGTTAAAGTTGGAAGTGTCTCCTTAAGAGCAATGTCTAAATGTTATTAGATGTTAGGCATGCATTTTTTTTTGAAGAAATAAATGCCCTGTGAATGTTTGATTTTTCTCCTCACAGTGTTTCTCTGTCCACTGGGATTTGTGTTCAGAGTTTTAGAGGAATTGAGAGGGATTTTAAGTGGTCATAATCTCTCTCATAATCTCTTTTATTATATTACCTTTATTTACCTCTCACATAACAACCATGCTAAAATACCATCACTAACTGTCACATACAAATATACCCACATACATATGAAGAAAGGTTCTTTCCAAGACAAGTATCAGCATGTGTCTGCCTCAAACTGTTCAGTGCGAAAGGGGACACCTGGTCCTACTGACACACTGCCAAACCTCCTTAAATCAAGACAGGGCTGTGGCAGTGTCATGCTGGCACCACCACTACCCTGCTTAGGCAACACACGTGAGCACACACCTTGCTTTCATGTGTCTCTTCGACTGCTGATGGTGTTGATCCATGCATGTCTAAGGCCCTGTTTACACTAGTGCATTTTCGTTTTAAAACGCATAACTTTTGCAACGGTCACGCCTATTGTCTACACTACTCCAGAGACTATTAGAAATGCCGAAGACCCCATTTTAATTTGAAACCTCTGGGCTCGCATTTCAGTGTAAACAGTCCAAAACAAAGACTTTTGAAAATGAAGGCATGGCTGCCCACATTTGCCCCCTGATTGGGCCTTCTGGATCCTTCCCTATCCTTCCCTGATTCGTCAAGCCCCTACCATATGACCATTACGTTACCTTGATCATATACAACAACATGGAAACTGAACGGCAAGCTTTGTTGGCTTTCTTGTCATTCTTAGCAGCCATTGTGCAGTTAAATTCTGTATTTTATAATACTGCAGCTGCCTACATGCGCAAGAGGGAAGCTATGATTAGAGCAATCAGCAACAAATCTTTCAAGTGGCATAAGTTCTACATGTAACACCGGTCTTGGGTTAGACCAAAAGAGAGTGGACAGCGAACAGTAAAACAGAGGGGAAACAAGTGAAGGTATGTTCACACAAAGCAACAATGCGACCAGAGACTGTTCATTATCAATGAGATCTGGTGGCTTCTGGCGACATGTGCGACGGCGACCATTGGTGACCGGATATGGGTGTGTCCAGTTACGCGATAAAGTTGAGGAAACTTTAACTCCATGCAAATTTGGAGCAACTTGATGCAGCGACTACCAATGGGAGTGAAGAAGAGTGAGCACATGTCATCGGTAGCCACACGTGTTCACATGCAGAAGCAGCGCCATTGTGGCAGTAGCCAATTAGCTTAGCTTAGCTTAGGATCTTAGAGGGTTTAAAGCAAAAAATAAATTCATTTAATTAATAAATAATAATTAAACATTTACTTTTTGTTGCAATCGAGCAAAATCCCAGTGTAGCTCCTATTTTTGGTGAAGTGCCCGGCTTGTTGCTGCTTCAGCACCTGGGAATGAGCAGCACCAAGCTGGACGTTTCACCCAGAAAACACGTAGGCCATGGCCGAATAGCTGCGGTCCGGCTCCCGGTCACCATCAGACATATAGTGAATGACACGCCGATGGTGACGCTCACTTACTGAGATAGGAGCTACACCGGGATATTGCTCAATAGCAACAGTGATTATGTTTCATTATTATTATTTTGTTTTAAACACACTGAGGATGCTATAAGCCATAAGCTAAGCTAATTGGCGCTTGTGCTTTTGCTACAGGTAGATGGCTGAGCACACACTGCTTCTCCTTCATCTCGTAGGATCTGATGCATATATACACTTGTGAATTTTATTTAAGATAATCTCTCTCCAGAATGTTTTATTTCAGCAGCAAGAAAACTGGTTTGTTGTCAAAAGTGGAATGTTAGTTGCGCCACCCATGTTACTATGGCAACGAGTAGTAGGAACAACTACCTGCGACTTCATAGTACAGCAGCTGGTGATTTGCAGCTAAAAAATCGCTGTATGTGTGAACGCAGCATGGGATGCGCGGTGACAAGGTTTCTTGACCCATAAACCATTTGAGCAGCTCACATTAAGAGCAGCAAAAACAGCCTACATTAAAAAGAAACAATATCCCTTATTTTTTTATTTCATAACGAGTGTATGACTGCCTATGTGACCTATGCATCTGTTTTTACCATGATGTATCATCTATGTTCACACTGCAATGTGCCAGTGTACTAATGTTACGAATAAAGTGAATTATTTGAATTTGCATTAGGTTTGATTACATACACACTAGCATACATGCTAGCCTCGAATATCCATATTTATAAAGAAAAAACATGACAAGGAAAATAGAATGACTAGAAAGTAATAAACCCGATGTTTAAAAAAGATGTCCTTGCTTTTCCTCAGCATCAGGCTCATCGTTGTGCCTGCCGGTGACTAGCAACCACCTTCCTGTTTACACTTGTATGCGCATGCCCAGTGTGCACGAATGGTCATGTGACATGCATTTTCGGTTGTGTAGTGTGAACGGACATAGTTTCTGAAACGTCAGTGTAGATGAGGATCGTTTTCATTTTAAAATCCCGTTTTAAAACAAAATAGCACTAGTGTAAACAGGACCTAAATGCTACAGTTTGAATGACTGCTGGATGTTTGATAAACAGGACCTATGGATCATGAAGAATAACATGAACTTTCAGAATTAAACATCATGCTTAAAAGTACACCCAATTTTGAATTTGCTTTGTGAGAGAGGTATTGAGAGCAATTTTCGTTTTATAGTGCATGCTAGCCTTAGAAACATTATTTTCTTATCATTTTTAATCATAATAAATCTCTCTGCTTTCTGTCCTCAATGTGGATCTCTTTTTTTCTTAAATCTGCTTATGTTTGGCACAAAAAAGAAAAGAGGACAAAAAGATTGAGGTCAAAGAGAAAGAGTACATTTTGCATGCTACAAATGAGATCAATTAATCACCTTGTAATGGGAGCCCCATCTGATCAATTGAATTTTATTAAGCAGGGAGAGAGAATAAATGGTCATGTTCAGATTTGATCCTGGTAGCTTGTTCAGTGGTGTAGACAGAACTGGCAATCTTATCTAGTGAGCTCTTTCAACCCTTATACTACACCACAGTACATTGAATTAATAATACTGGGATTCTGCTTATACCTGCTTAGTAGGGGTGTTTTTGTTGTTGTTGTTTTTTTTTTATGTATAACCCAAAAACACATTTAATGATGTGTTGCTGATTATATTGTAATGAGGACTTAAAAAAATTAAAGCCTGGTTATTTTTATCTTAGATCATTTTTGTTAGCTGTTCATTAAATGTGTCATTTAATAGCTTACTGAATGTTACATTTTAATAAACATCTCTTGGAAATTAATCATAAAGATTCATAAAATATTTTTTCTTACTTACTGAAAATACATGTGATAATGTTATTCTAATAGCAATAAGCATTATAAAGATTTTGTTGTTTTGCTGATGGAGAGGGAGAAAATTCACAGCACTGAAACAAAGCATTGATCTGGCTTCTTTGGAAAACAGCATAAAATAGAAGCCAAGAGCAGAGAGCGATGCAGTGCCCCCCCTAAGGTAATTGGTTTTCTGGAGTGGTGACCATGTGGAGATGAAAAACAATCGGCAAACCCCTTAACAGATGCTGTAATTACCTGAGCAGTGCACGAATATTTGAGCAGTCCTTTGCACTTTTTTTATTTAAAGAATACAGAGTTCTGTGATCAGTGTGTTTACAGGAGGAGGCTACTTTGTTCGCAAATACTGCACATGGTCCTTTTCCACTGGATGAATAAATCACTACGCCATTTCTATACAAATTCTAATTTGGGTGCCATGCATTTTTTTAAATTTAGGAGTGACCTAGATCCTTGCATAGATTAACTCTTAAAAAAAAAAAATAGCTCATCGTCCATAATAAGTCAGTTAAGGTAAATCTGAAGCTGACTTGCAGGAGGCTGTAATGTGTCAGAGGCTCTCAGCTCTCACCTAAATTCAAGTTTTAACCCCACTCTTGCCCACTCCCAGATGAATCACATCTCACATGCTCCCACAGTTAATTATGTTTGTACCTGCTCATGCTGATTGTAATATCTATTGCCAGAAATATAAACAGTATGTATACAAAAAGTATTGTTATCTACAGTGACCATGATCGGGTTAAAGCACTAAGTGAAAATGAATGAATGAATCCAGTAAATGTATTCTGCAAAACTATGTGAGCACTATGTGAACCACAATACAATACACGTCCGTGTTAATCAAGTTTGCCTTTCTTTGTCCCATCAGCTATTATATGACAACTATCAAAGAGGAAGGTGTGAAGACTAACGTGCTTCTTCTGAGACATGTTAAATCAGCCAACCACATCTTTTCGGACTGTTGCATCACAGGGCAGGGTAACACACTCAGAAGAAAGCGTTACAGTATCTACAATCTTCCATGTACACGAGATCACATATGCTTATGATTAGGTAGTGTCTCTGTGATTGACAGGAGAGAGAGAGAGCAAAGCCATCCCTCCCACCTAGAGAGCATGGACAATTTTTGTCCCTTGGCTTCCAGTGGCATCATCAGGATTCAAACTCACATATAAAAATACATATAGATTTCTCTATACTGTAGCTGTTTTGTGACAATAGACTTTATCTATTGTTAAAAACACTGTTTAACTGAGTGCCTATAAATGCACTCATAGCAAAACAAGGTGGTTATTTCATTATGTTGTCTCTATAACATCACTGTTTGCAGCGGAATATGTTGTCATGGAGACAGCAGTCTGTCTTTTTTTCTGTAAATAATATCTGATGTGCAGTGCACATGTTCATGGATCACTTAACACTGAGATGCTGGAGCTGTCTGATAAGTTACACTTTTAGTGGATATCAGAGTAAACATTGCCCTTTAGTCATATGTGCAGCAGCCCTGATGAGTAGACAGCACGAAAGCTTCAGAGAAATCCTTTCACTTTTGATCAGAACAAATGTAAGTACAGTTTCTGTACCAGAAAAAATATTGTCAGTTACATAACCTTCACAAAAGATGGAGCGAGAGATTTCCATGTAACCATGACCACTTTCAAAAAGCTTGTCATGCATTATAGATTTTCAAAGGATTTTTGCAGTTCTTCACTGTGCTTTGTTTATTTCATGGTTTGTAGAGTTCAATTATCAAAATAATGATTTTTTTTCTCTTGCTACATGCTTCATGGGATCACATTTTTCATCTAATCTTTTCTACAAACTTTATACTTTTTTTTGTTAAGATTGCTTTCCAGTACATAGCTGTGCATTTAAAACTATAAACATGGAGCTACAGCTGCAGCTGATTAAAAATACACAGAATATTTTCATTTTGCTGTATGCTGACTTGAGTAGAAACAGTTTCACCTGGAGACTGTGTGTTGTGAGGTAGCATTTGAAGTGAAAAATGCTACAAATTCAAAATGCTAATTTGCATTAATTCATCATAAGGCAGCATTCTCACTGCACATTTCTTTAAGGATCCTCAAACTGTCCAGTGGGAAACCAGCCAATTTATCAGAAATGCCTTGACTTTCATTGTTCACAGTGAAATATGATGTCTGAATAAAAGTCCACACTATATATTATATTATTCAGTTTCTTTCTGACAATTTGAACTTATGCTATATTCTGTCTAAGTTCCATCTGTCCTCATTGTCCAACAGGGCCGTTGACAGATCTTTACTAACATAAGATCATTTATTTGCTGGGGGATAACTGGAGGTTGCACAGCTGCCATAACAATGTCGGGGGGAAAAAGTGAAGCTTGAGAATTTCATTGGTTATTCCAGCTTGCTTCTGGCTACCAAAATGGGGATCAGTATTGGCTGAACAGAAGCTTTTTTTTTCTTAGTAACTATACTGTATAGCAAAATGGGTGTTTTGTATTTGTAGTGACATCTGTTCAGAGCCTCTGCTGTAAAGGCTTAGACTCCCTGTTCATGAAAAGGATGTGCCAAATCAATCCTTGTAGTAATGACTCATATAGCAAACGGTTTGATGAATTGGTTCTACAAACAGGATTCTACACAAAAGCATTGACATGTTTCCTGACATAGATCATAATCTAGGATCAGATTTTGGCCATTACCATTACGCACTGAGAAAAATTACTGGTGTGCATTCAAGAAATCAGTGACTTACATATATACAAAGTGAATAAAGTTGTCTACCTCGAGGTCATTTTTGATGTCCTCCACACTTCATCCTCTTGCCCTTGGCTCAGGTGCTAATAATATTCACAAGAATGTCAAAAATGTTCCCTGTTGTAACCTCTCCCTTTTTTCTGTTCTGTTCTTTATATTCCTCAATCTCATGTGGTGTTTCTCTTTCACTCTGATTCTCTCCACTGCCTGCCCTTCTATCGAAATAGTAATAATAATAATAATAATAATAATAATAGGAAGGAAAAGAGGTGCAGCTGGTAGCATTGTTGCATCATAGCTCCAGGGTCCCTGGTTCAATCCTGAGATGATGTCTTTGTAGAGTTTCAGGGTTTTTTTCCTCATGTCTGTGAGGATCTCCTCCAGGTTATCTAGGTTCCTCCCACATCCCAAAAAAGGATTGCCTACATTAAATTATGTCATGGTGGGAAGGACTGTGTGTATGATAGGCTCCAGATCCAAGAATAAAGCAGTTACTGAAGATTCTTAATAATAATAATAATAATAATAATAATAATAATAATTAGTAGTAGTAATAGTAGTAGTAGTAGTAGTAGTAGTATACATTTTAAACCATAACACAACTTGTAAAAAACACTTGTGTTCCAGGACAGCATTTAGGCTTTCAGTTTTGATGGAGTATCAGACTAACGAAACGTTACAAAGGTTTAATTTTCACCAAAGCAGCAGAGGCTAGTGTTCTATATAGTGCACACCTGCTCCCTCTCCTCTGATCGGTTGTGCTAGATGTGCATTTTTTACGCTCCTTTCTACCTTACTGGTTGTTGAATGGCTGTGCTAGTCTCTGCCTGGTGCACAGGATCTCTGAATGACATGATGGAGCCACCTCTCAGGTCACAGTGTTGGGCATTGATTGACAAGTGTATTTATGCTTCAGCCAAGGAGATCAAGAACCACTTGAACTCAGGTCAGAACATAGAACGCTCAGTCAGCATGTTGTTAAATTAATTATACATCCTTCAAGAGTTCCCACTCTTCTTCCCTCCCCCGCTTGTCTGCTGCTTTTGGATGGCAGTACCAGCCTTACATAACCTTAACATTAACAGTAACTATACATCAACACACGAGACCTATCTGATGCAAACACCCTCATGCTTGCAATAACTGAAGGCTCTTAACATCAAGAGGTTCACTATAGCTCCACATTACGTACACCATCATTCAGTGTATAACACTGTTATAAAATGTTATAAAAATTCGACCAATTCCACTTTTTTCTCACGCTGAATCAAATTTTATCAACTAAGTCATGATGTGTAAAACATTGTGTGAGAAACTTATCACCCTTAATGCTCCAGATAAGTAATGTATGTTTCATTAAAGTCTTGTAGTTACGTAAACATGTTATTGAGCAAACACCCCCATGTTCCCACTCACACACACTACCGAAGCTGAATGGCCAAAAAAATGAAAGCTGGCATACAGAAAAGGATGATGCAGGTGAGATATCATGAAAATGTGCATTCTGGCAAAACGTCAGCAACATTTTCTCCTGGAGAAATCCTCTTTCCTTTCATCTACTGCATGCTGAAAAATAAAAAGTTAGGAGGATAGATAAAGGTGATAAATAAAGTGTTGCCCTTTCCTTTAGTCAGATAAATATGTAAATGTTTTCCACTCTTTTAAAACTGCAGCACATTCTGGAATGCATACAGTTATAAATCTGTAACTAGAGGCACCTAAATGAGAACTGGCCCAAATCTATGTACATGTGTTTGATCTTATGCACTAAACAACTATGGGAAGGGGGTCAGTTAGTTTCAAACCACTATGCATGAATTATCAGCAATGCCTGAATCTAAAGGAAATCTCGTTTGGAATCAAAGAACCTCTTTTCACAGCATAGAGCAAAGATCAATGTGCTTGTTTCATCATCTCATCCTACATAGTCTCTTACAGTGAAAACGAGTAAAAATCCTCTTTTTACGATACTGCTGCAAAGCCATCCTTCTAAATGAGGCACAAAGAAGAAGTTGTTACATTTCCAGGCTTTGATTTTCCTTTCAGTTTCCAGACAGAAGCACTTTATCATAGCCAGACCACTGCCCCACGACTGCACTTCCTTTTCCATCTGACCCATATCTTCTGCTTTCCTCTTTCATTCTTTTCCATCTATTTCTGTCTTTCTCCATTTCTCTATCGCTGGCTTGACTTGTATGTAAACAGTGCTTTGGTACAGTTTGTTTCTGTCAAATCTGATTAATGACTAGCAATAACATTACAACGTGCATAGATGTGGCAGAGTGGATATATATCACACACAATCAATAAATCAGTCATCCACAGATTTAGAGGCTATATGAAGCTGCTCCACTCATATTTCACATGCCGATTAATGAATGTTTGCTATGGACATGAACTTCATATGAGCCCAGCTGGGTATAATCACTAATAGTATTTCGCTCTGTGTTTCTGGTCCTGAAAGGTAATCACTTCACCTGTCTAAAGGAAGAGACAAACTTAGAGCACCTTAATGGACAGAGTCTGTAGCTTAGATTTATATGAGTATAGTGAATGAGGCTCATAATTTGATTGCTGGAGCCATACCACATTTAAAGACAATGAAACATCTTACGTAAATGCCTGGGAGCATTCAGTCAATGTCCTAATTAAGGCAACAGAACTGTAGATGTACATTCATGAGTTTCTCTTTTTTGCAGCATCAAAAGCTCACCACTAAAAATGGGTATCACCAAATACAAAGAAAAATCACAGGGCTATCCCATTATGTGTTAATATTGGTGTTAATTATGCTCATACAATTGAGTGCCTAAAGTTGCTTCTTATTTGGGCCATATTCGGTGATGACTGAAGTCAATAATTACATGGGAAAAGTTACTCATACATAGAGATGGGTTACACTACTTCTTAAGTTGATTTTCTGGATTATTAAAAAATAACCTGCGTGTAGTTCACAGTTCTTGAGTATAGGTGTCAGAGCCGGGGGTTTTCATTAGCACCTAGACCACTGCTTTTAAGTCAGACAAACAATTGGGGATAGAAAATGTAGACTAAAGAAGCACATAGTTTTGTTTTGTTTTTGCTGTCATTTGTAGAATAATATAAACATAAAGCAAGTGGTAGAGACCATTTTAAAATGAAACAAAACCTAATATGATGATATATTAATGAGAAGATGGCAAGTCTTGAAATAAACATCAACAGGAGTCTATAGTATATATTCTAATATATTGTCAATATATTGTTGCATGAATAGTCCTATTTGTAATTATCAGAATAATTGCTACAAATTTGGTTTAATTTAATAATATGTCTTCCACTGTCACTGTCTGTCAGTCTTATCTGATACCTCCTACTATTTGCATTTTATTTATTTATTCATTTATTTATTTTTTTATTTTTTTATTTAGATTGTGGTCTGACAGTTAACCGTGCAGACTATGAATTATACTTTATTCATCAACACTTCATAATTCATAAATGGGGATGTGTTTTTTTGACTAATAAATGTATTATAAATTGTGATAAAATATTAAATGCCCATGTTACGGAAATTAGTGAGCATGAATTAATCATCTAAATTCACAAGATATTAGTGCATAATTGGCAAAATGTTATAACTGGAACTTCTGTGTGGTGTCAAGTGACTTCAGCAGACTTACAAATGCTATGTACGAATACTATGTGTCCCATATTTGTGTGTGTGTGTGTGTGTGTATATATATATATATATATATATATATATATATATATATATATATATATATATATATATATATATCAGCATTAAGTCTTGAGTCTTTAAAATTCAATTCAAATTACTGTTTATTTAGTGCTCTATAGTGTTATTTTTCATCAGACATAATACAATTGTTATTTCATATACCATGCACCATATGAAATGATCTTGATTTGGAATGTAGGATGCAAAATTGTCTTTTTCACAATTTGTTCAATGTTGTTGCTTTTTTATGCTTTTTATAAGTAAACTGAAGGTCAGTTAATGCTACCTGGAATTTACAGGTATAACATGTTACCAGTTTTAATAAGAGATGAATTTTGAGGATTAATTCATGCTCAATAATTTACATAACAGAGCTTTAACAAAGCATTTATTGCACATTATCACAACTAATAATGCATTTATTAAACTTTATTAAACTCCACACAACTGTCTTAATAGAGCTTAATGGGGACTTATTATACAAAATTCACTTTTAAATGGTGTTAATTTTTAAATGGTTTGAACATAAATCTGTCGAAAGAGTGTGTATACAACCACCCTACAATGGTAAAAATCCACCCACTCCTTTTTTTATATTCCTAATAAATAATAAACAGTTTCTCAAAATGAGCTGTTTTCATTTTCTCCCTAATGTTACTTCATGTTGGAACAAGCCCCACACATGGAGTCTGCCCTATTAGCATAGATCTTCCCCTGAGTGAGCTGCGCACAGTGCGCCATGCTCTCCATGCTGGAGCAGCTACAGTGATCAGAAGAATGTCTCATCTTTGTAAGCATTGTAAGAGTTCTGTTGTTGACTGCTTCTCAAGAATGGATCAGTACCAACTGTTAGTGATCCAGCTTCATATCCAGAAGACGTAAGTATTTTGTGAATGTTTGCAAATTGCCTCTCTGAATGAGCTTGTTAGCAGATTCCATGGCTAATGCGACCATTGTCCCTGATTGTATTTATGGAGACCAGAGCTATGTTCTCGCTTTTATTTTCAGCCCAAAACCGCCTTTATTATGCACAATACAGTAAGGTGACTGTGTATGTTTTGTGTGAATCATTTTACACCATACTGCTTTGTGAATGATTTTGTTAGCAGATACCATGGCTAATGTAGTATCTGAAGCAGGAGCTTTTGTCTTCCAGAAAGGGGGCGGGAAGCAGCAGCTCATTTGCATTTAAAGACACACAAACCAAAACAGCGTGTTTTTGCTTCCACTCAAAAAGGGGCATTTTCTGCATAGTATAATAAATTATCTTTAGGTGAAACTTCACAGACACATTCTGGGGACACCTGAGACTTGTACTACATCTTGTAAAAAGGTTTAAATTGGTCTCCTTTAAGTCCATAGTCTGAGGTCTGAATAATACTGTGTGCAATTTCAGTATCAAATCTTCACTATATGCATGTGACTCAACTCTGAATATGACCTTATGGGTTTTGGATTTTAAAAAAACCCTCTAGATTGTACTGTTTATGTAAAAAAGTAGAATTCTGAAAAAGAAATGTGGGTGTATCATGCAACAGAAGGCAAAAATCAACAGATTTTATCATTCAAAATTTTGTCAAATGCTAGACTCATTTGGTCTTCAGAACTGATCTGAATGAGGAAGTGCTGGCTCTCTGGCAGAGTTACAACAAATAAGTCAGGACATATAAAAATCTGTGAGAGGAGGGAACAAGAGTGAATGTTTCAAATATGTAACCATATGTCACGGAACGGGACTGGAAGCTGATGCAGATCAAAGTCTTTATTGTACAAATAACTCTACAAACAAAGAAAATGCGGTCTCAACAGGGAAACTAGAAACTGGAATCGTGGCATGAAAAAAGAGCAGGACCTGGAAACAAGACCGCTTAGCATGCTAACGCATTCTCCATACAAACTCACACTTGACATAACTAACATAAGTATTTAAACTACAAACAATAATACTGAGCACCGTGCGCAGCCACCGAGGGGTTTAAATAGCCAACATAATCAAACTAAACCATGGACACCTGGGGCAAATTAAAGACATCCTCAAAAACATAAGTCAATGTCTCAAGCAGGAAGTGAACGAACCAAAATAAAGTCACGTGTCCACTTAGATGCCGTGCCGCAGTGCCATATGCCGGCGGTGGCGTAACAGAAACCCCTCCAAAGGCGCTTCTCCCGGAGCGCCAAAAACCCCCCTGCAACGGGGGTCCTGGGCCGCCGTAAAAGCTGTCTCTCGCTGCCACGGAAAACAAGGCGGCCTCCGCCGGGAAGCAGACTGGCGGAGCACCACCCCTGGCGGGATTGAAAGTCAGGGTGCTGCCCCCGGTGGCGATGGAATGCTGGGCACCGCCCCGGCGGCACTGGGACGCTGGATGCCGCCCCCGGCAGCACTGGAACGCTGGGCGACGTCCCCAGTATCACTGGAACTCAGAGGGACCTCCTCGGCTGGGCAGGGCAGCGGGATGGCTTCCTCGGCTGGGCTGGACAGCAGGACAGCTTCCTCAGCTGGGCAGGACAGCAGGTCAGCCTCCTCGACCAGGCAAGGCAGCGGGACGGCCTCCCCGGCCGGGCAGGGTAGCAGGACAGCTTCTTCGACGTGCAGGGGCTCCACAGCCGAGACCTCCCTGTAGGCCTCAAGCTGTAGCTCTGAGTTCGCCATGTTGACCTCAGGCGGGAGCTCCACAGCTGAGGCCTCTCCATAGGCCTCACGCTGCAGCTCTGAGGTCGCCATGTTAACCTCAGGCGGGAGCTCCACAGCTGAGGCCTCCCCGTAGGCCTCAGGCTGGAGCTTTGCTGTCGTCGTTGCCCCCCCCAAAAAAAGTTCTAGGCCAGTTTCGGTTCCGGGCTGCGCAGCGTGGTGCAATTCCCCTGCAGTGGGAGGCTCCAGGAGGTCGGGTAGCTCTGCTGGCTGCATGGCATAGTATAATTCCCCTGCAGTGGGAAGCTCCAGGAGTTCGAGTAGCTTTGTTGCCCGCGCAGCGTGGCATAGCTCTCCGGCAGCTGGGGCGTGGGGAAATTGCGCGGGTTGCGACGTGGCGCATGGGCCGGCTTGCTGCAGCAGCTCTCGTTGCAATAAATGGCGATCGATCTGAGCAAGTTTTTCATCTATCCGCTTACTCTCCTTCCAGAACAATCGACTCCACTCCTCGAGCTCGGCACGAAAGGCGGCGCTCATATTGATCTGCTGCTTCCGCCTGGTGGGGCGCAGTATTCTGTCATGGAACATAACTGGAAGCGGATGCAGATGCAGATCAAAGTCTTTATTGTACACGTAACTCTACAAACAAAGAAAACGCGGTCTCAACAGGGAAACGAGAAACTGGAATCGTGGCATGAAACAAGAGCAGGACATGGAAACAAGACCGCTTAGCATGCTAACGCATTCTCCATACAAACTCACACTTGACATAACTAACATAAGTATCTAAACTACAAACAATAATACTGCACGCCGTGCGCAGCCACCGAAGGGCTTAAATAGCCAGCATAATCAAACTAAAGCATGGACACCTGGGGCAAATTAAAGACATCCTCAAAAACATAAGTCAATGTCTCAAGCAGGAAGTGAACGAACCAAAACAAAGTCACGTGTCCACTTAGACGCCGTGCCACAGCACCATATGCCGGCGGTGGTGTAACACCATAACATTGATAAATCACCATACATTACCTTCTTTTGCATAGTGTTTACAATTGGGGAACAAGAAGGTTGTGTAAGTCATGACTAAACAAAAGTGGGGCATTTCAAAAGTCATTCACCACACTGTCCATCAGTAATATTGTACTAATATTATTTTGTGGGGTTTTTTTAGGTTTAAAATTTTGCAAACACAAACTAGTTAAATATAAAATCCCTCTTCTAATATATTATTCTACAACCCAACTGCCAACTGTCATGGCATTAAAACCGGAGGTTAAACTCGAATCCTGGAAGTCTACAGCCCTACAAAGATTTGTGTTTTCCCATTGTCTATCAGACTAAATTCAGCCTGTGAGGATTTCTGTAATGAGTTGATTAGATAACTCAAGTGTTTTAGGCAACATACAATGCTACACTGCAGTACTAAACCCTCTAGGTTTTAAAACAACAAAAACAGGGAGACAGGCATACAGGCAGAGAATATAGAAGAGAAAGAGAGAGAGGGGGGGGGAGAGAGATGTCAGTGCCCTAATAGACTGAGATGCCAAATATCTGTCAAAAATCTTTTTTAGACAGGGTTTATGCTTATGTGCATGCACTTGAACGCACGCACACTTCTGCCATTCTTATCATCCTTATTCCATCATTCTCGCTCACTCAAGGAAGCTGGAGAATTGATGAAAAAGAAGAGACACACATGGTCTTGCTTAGGGCCACTGAACACATTCTCCACAATTAAATCATATTGGTCAAAGGTGCAACTCTCCATTGCCTTTGGGAACAGTTTAGCTGCTGACCACCACAATAGAATATTGGCACTGCTGAGGAAAGAAATCAACTCAGTAGAACATTTAAACTGATTACCAAACTACAATGATCTGGGATTAATCTTTGATAAAATAAACTTATTCAATTTATTATGGAAGTAAGCATAATATTATTTTTAAAAATAATAATAAAAACTGTTCCAAAATTAGCATAAAAATGCAACATCTTCCAATACCATTTCATCCATTTGGAGAATTTGGCTCTATTATTCTGCTTATCTCTACAACACAATCATATGGCTTCTAAAACCATTCAAACTTCTTAATTAGCACTACATTACCTGTGTCTTTAAAGCTCTGTAGCGATAAGTGAGTAAGCTTGATAGGCTACCACAAAAGATAAAAGACAGACAAAATGTTACTGTAGATTCTTATCTCCCAAACATTTATATTTTCCAATATGCACGTTAATTTGGTCTCTACTCAATTGACAGAGGTCTTTACCTCCAGGACACCCTGCTGGTAGAATGTGACAGCTGCCAGACAGGTGGATTGAAAGAAATCATTGTCGTTAGATTGCAAAATGGACTTCTTCCAACCAAAAGAAAGGGAGAGTTAGCTGATTAGGCAACAAAGAGAGTGGCCTTTTTACTGCATGAATAGAATGATCCATTTAATGACACTATTAGGATGGAATTCAGTATGTAATTCCTTTATTAATCAACTATAATGAGACCAAACCCACATGAAGAATAGTAGTTACAGGGAAAAAAAAAAAAAGCAACCTGTTTGAAAAATGTGTCTGCGTGTTTGAAAAATGTGTCTGCGTGTTTACAAAATTGGTCAAGCTGCTGGGAAAAAAAAGACATCCAGATAACAGTTTTATATGGCCTCTGTATTTATGGATATATTCAACTGGTCAGTGTAGCTGAGTACAGTTCCTGAAGCAGCATGCTTCAGAACCATCCTGTGTGTCTCTGAGTACCTAAATGAAATCTTTTACACCCACTGAGCAAATTCTGTCATAACAAAAACATATAATCAATCTATTTTATTACTGTTATTATTTTATTTTATTACTGTTAGCATTAATTAGTGTGTATAAAACTTTCAGGAAAGGTAGGCTGAGACAGATGCAGTTGCAGTCCACAGTTTTAATGATGACAATGAAGACAAATCCAAAAATTGAAATGTCAAAAGGAAATGAAATGAAAAAATTGAAATGTCAAGTTCAAAAATCAGACTTAGATCAGGTGATCACCAAACAGTTAATTAGGCAAAGGCAAAATGTGAGAATCAAGACTCAGAAAAAATTCAGAAAACCAGAACATCAAACATGGCAGAATAACGCTTAGTGAAGTTCAGGTGTATGGGACAAAACTGTGTTTACTTCGCAAACCGGCTAGGAATGAAAGTCTCTTTATAAAGAGTGAGTGTGAGTGTGGGGAATTGGAAACAAGTGTGTGTGTGTTTGTGTGTTTGTGTGTGTGTGTGTGTGTGTGCGTGCATGCGTGTGTGGAGTGTGTGCGTGCATGCGTGTGTGTGTGTGTGTGTGCGTGCATGTGTGTGTGTGCTCAGAAAAATAAGGGATTATGAGCAGGTGAATGGTGTGTTCTGAGGAGTTTAGTCTGGGTGGCCATGTTTGAAGGCCATGGTGTGTTCTGGGAAATGGAGATCGTGGACTGTGTGGACCTGACAAAAACAGATTTAATGAACAAAAACAGGAGGATTGTATATCTCAGGAGCAGGAGCATTCTATATCTGAAGCAATAACTTTAAGACTACATGGGAAGCACAGCCTCACCAATGTTTGCCATGGTGTCTATATTATTAATGATTCTTGGTTAAATTAAATATTTTAGAAAATTAAAATATCAAATCTCACTGCAGTATAATGCTGTTTCTCATTTGCTGCAAACTGTCAGTGGACAGAGCAGCCTGCATGAAAATGTACAGTGGCAAGAAAAAGTATGTGAACCTTTTGGAATTTCATGGTTTTCTGCATAAATTTGTCATAAAATGTGATCTGATCTTCATCTAAGTCAAGGGTATTGACAAATATAATGTGTCTAAAATAATAACAAAAAAAAATCTGATCTTTCATGTCTTTATTGAGAACAACCAAAAAAAACCTCATAGTGCTTGTGGAAAAAGTATGTGAACCCTTGACCTCAAAAAAGCTAATTGGAGTCAGGTTTTAGCACACCTGGAGTCTCGTTAAGAAAATGAGTTTGGAGGTGTGGACTACAGCTACTTTGACTGATAAAAATCCCTCAAACTTTTGGAGTTTGCTCTGCACAAGAATCACACGCTTATGTGAGACATGCCTCGCCAAAAAGAGCTTTCAGAGGATCTACGATCAAGATTTGTTGATTTACATAAAGCTGGAAAGGTCTACAGTCTACAGTTGGGCAAACATTCTACGAATGGAGACAGTTGGGACGGTTCCTACTTTACCAAGAATTGGGTGCACAGTTAAAATGACACCAAGAGCACAATGAATACTCATCAATGAGGTAAAGAAACAACCCCGAATGACAGCCAAAGATTTGAAGGCATCATTGGAACTGGCTAACATCTCTGTTCATGAGTCTACAATACGTAAAACATTGAACAAGCAGGGTATCTATGGTAGAACGCCACGAAGGAAGCCACTGCTTACTAAAAAGAACATTGCTGCACGCCTCCATGGTGGAGGAAACATCATGATTTGGGCCTGCTTTGCTGCATCAGGGCCTGGCCAGCTTGCAATCATCGAGGGGAAGATGAATTCCCAAGTATATCAGACAGTTCTTCAGGATAATGTGAGAATGTCTGTACGTCAGTTGAAACCGTGTAGAAGTTGGGTGATGCAGCAGGACAATGATCCAAAACACCGGACTCCGCCATAACAGAATGGCTTCAGAAAAACAAAAGCCGCCTTTTGGAGTGGCCAAGTCAGAGCCCAGACCTCAACCCAATAGAGATGCTATGGAATGACTTGAAGAGAGCCATACACATGAGACATCCAAAGATTATGATGGAGCTAAAGCAGTTCTGCCAGGAAGAAATGGCTAAAATTCCTCCTGAATGATGTGCAGGTCTGATCCACAGCTACAGGAAGCGCCTGGTTAAGGTTATTACTGCCAAGGGGGGTCAAAAAAAGGGTTCACTTACTTTTTCCACTGCCATTTTGAATGTTGAATGAGTGTGTTCAATAAAGACATGAGGGATCAGAATTTTTTTTGTGTTATTATTTTAGAGACATTATATTTGTCAATACCCTTGACTTAGATGAAGATCAGATAACATTTTATGACAAATTTATGCAGAAAACCATGAAATTCCAAAAGGTTCACATAATTTTTCATGCCACTGTACATAGAAGCCCGTAAACATACCGCTGATAGAACTACAGATTACTACATAGAACACAGAGATTCAAGGGTAGTCAGTGCATGCTTCATGGGTGGGTTTTGCATATTTCAACATTTATTGGAAAAGTCTTTTGATTAACTTACTTATGAGGAGAGACTGAAAATTAAACAGGAGGGCAGACCAAATAGTTTAGATGAAACAGATAAAACAGAACAAACACAGATATACAGAATGCTTCAAAGAGAGTCAGCTATTTAAAAACCCACCAGCCAGCACTGATGTATATCATGCTAATTTCCCATTAAAACTAGTAAACAAGAGGTATATCATGAATTTACATATTTGTGCTATAATATATAGTGAATAGAATAGGAACCAATTTACTAGGAACACCTGGCTAATACATAATATACTGGCAATTCAGAGTATACATTGATGCATTATACATGTGGATTACTTCAGACAGCATATTAAATGGGCTTTATGATGACCAAAAGATTGTTTATCTCATAAGAATTTGGAGAATATATATATATATATATATATATATATATATATGCATTTAAAATACAATTACAGCAAAAGAGCGTGACTGTGAGACAAAATGTTTTTCAGTCATTCGGTAGTTCAAGCACTAATGTTTCCTGGAGTATGCTTTTCAAGATGTGAATTAAAGCAACAAGGAGCATACACCTTTTTTTAAACCAGGTAGAAGCTTTGACAAACAATGAGGGAGGCATTACTATATTAAATGAATGAGGAAATACTTTTGCCAGTGGCATAAATCGGCAACTATAAACAAAAAATTGACACAGCACTGACTGATGTGATATTGATAATAGAACAACTGTCACATAAGTGAACATAATAGAGGTTAGGACAGATGCAAGCGCAGATAAGAGCTTTTATTAAAGAGAGGCAAGCAGACAAATCCAAATCATGAGACAATAGTGTGGTCAAAAAACAGGCAATAGGTCAGGCGATCAGCAAATGGGCATAAACGAGGCAAAACAGGAATTGAGAAGTAGGAGAGAACAAGATCAAAACAATAACACATGAACTGAGAAACAAACGCTTGGTATACGGAAACTCACATAATACTTTGCAAAGTGCAAAGAGACACGAGGGGTTTAAATGACAAATGTAATCGGGGTGAACACAAAACAGCTGAGACTAATGATGACACATACGGGAAACAACCAATGACAATACAGGGGTGGAGACAGGACATAAACCATAACAAATGCATGTGTCAAATGTAAACAAAGTCAAGGTCTCTGAAAACCCAAAAGCGTGCGCTCACGCTTTGAGTTCGCGCTTATCGAGCTTGCGCTTCGGTTTTCCGAGCACGCTGTGTGCTAAAATCGTGACAACGATTTGTCTGTAGAAAGAAACATCAGTTATCACATGATGGCTGCTTTGCTGTGAAGTATATTTTATTTTTATTTGCTTATTTAATTGTAATGTCCTTTTTAGGGATTAAACTCATAGACATATTGGGGGAAGTATTTGTCATGTCTATGGTCCTCAAACATAGTCATGTATATACTTATTCCCCTATTTACTCATACCTACATTTCTGAAACTTTCAATTTGTAATTCTGTACCAAAACAGCAAGGTTTATATAAGAACTGCATATATGTGCAAATCAATAGTAGATACCTCAATTTCATGTACGATTTATGTCTGCATATAGATAGCATCCAAAGTTACTCCCACCATTTACAACAATTTTACCACTAACTCTGAATAGAAGATCTGGAGCACCAGATTGCTAAGGTGAATTTTGAATGTTCAGAGTACAATTGTGCAGTAATAGCATACACACATACTCACACTGCATCTCTCCATGTCTGTTAATGTTTAACATTCATTTCTATAACTTATTTGAATGCACACACCAAATAAGCTACATTCCCTTCAAAAAATACCCATCTGGGTCCCATATACAGTAGCACGGGAGATAGCCCTTTCTCAAACCCACCAAGCCAGAATAAATAATAACTAAATGAGCTTAACTTAATCAAATATTAACTAATTTACAACCTATGTAATTAGGTACATTAAGTTAAATGTAATGTGGACAAAAAAAATCATTCTGGGTTTGTAACATTAACTCCTGTTGACATGACGACACATTAAGTCTATATTAATGTAAAGATTATGTCAGATTAAATTGGTAAATTGATTGGTGTTTTCTAATGTAATGTATTGCTAGGTAAAGCTAATATTCCTGCAACCAAGAATAAAATATCCTAAGCTAGCTACCATGGCATCTAACACAGAGATAACATTCGTATTCATATTTTTTTTTATCTCTTTCCAGATGGCAGCAAACTTAGATAGATTCCTACTACAAATTCCTCACAAAGCAATTAGCTGAAGTAAATAGGTTTATGTTAAAAGGTAATCACATGACAAAAAGCAAACTGTTCCTGTTTATGAAGAGCAAAGGTCTTGAAAGATATTTGTCAACATTCACACTCATTAAAAGTTAATGGTGTTTTTGTAGCAATATTCAGGTGCTGTCATTATAGCTGCATATCTGGGTAAAGCAATGAGGGAATCTTCAAAGCAAGCAAGTCCGCCAATTCATGTTACTATCAAATCTTGTTGTGAGAGCCGAAAGAGGGAGCCAGTGTAATAAGATGAAGAAGGGCACAATGTGTTAGCTTTTTTTAACACAAGGGTTAAATGAAGCTGAGCCACTGTTTTGGATCATCTGCAGAGGTGTAATGGTACAGGCTGGTAGCATGACTACTGCATAGAGGAGGGTTTGTGCCACAAGAATGGTCTGACTCTATATAAAGCAAACCTGCAGAATCAGCAAATTGCTATGATCTGTGTAGACAAGCTGGTCATCGATTGATACCCCAAGGCCCCTAAAAGGCCTTGATAGTAATAGCAACACTGAACCAAGCTTGACAATGTTGTTATGTTGGATTAAAGGACTTGCCAGGATGACTAGAAGCTCTGTCTTTGAAGGATCAAGTTAGAGGTGGTGATCCATCATTCAGATTGAGCGCTCTGTAAGTCAAGCTAAAGTATGTGCTAGGAATGAGGCAGGAGGGATGGACAGGTAGAGCAGAGTATAATTAGTATAACAGAATGTATTCTGATGCATAAGAAGAAGAAATGGCAGATGAAGAAGAAGCAGGGGGGAATGAAACCCACAGTAGATTCTGTTCATAATATTAGCATTTTCTTGGATGATACTTGGATGATGCTGGATATCCTTTATATAATACACTGTTATGCACTAAACTGTGATGGGTCAGTGTGTTATGCTATTTGATTTCTAAAGTATTTCTGTACCACAAGTATTGACCTGCTATAGTTTCTCTTGTGTGTTGGTGTAAGATTATAACATCTTTTTCCTGCTAGTTAGTAAAATACAAAAATATGTCAACAACAGCAACATTGTTATACTGGAATGAAATGTGGTAGATTTGGTAGATTTGTGCTCAACCTTCAACAATTGTTGATCCAAGAGAAACTTTACCTGGTACCTGCATGAGGATCACCAATTATCAGAAAGGAGACAGTTGGTGAGACTTGGCAAACATGAACCCCAGTAATGGAATATGGTGCTGTGTTCTCCACCCCTTGCTCTACACACTAGGCTCTTAACCTTGGGGTTGCAACCCCATTTGGAGTTATCTGTGTTCCTTTTTTGTGGCAGAGCATTCACCCTGATGTTGGGAAACTGCTAGTTCAAATCACAATGTCACAGCCATCCATAGCCAGGAGTCCAAGAAAACAACAATGGCCGTGTTTGCAGAGAGTTTGTAGCTATTGTATGACAGCTTGCTATGGCTGTTTATACCATGTCAGGTACTAGTCATATTACTCAAAGTTACACTGCACATAGTTTTAAAAAAAATTCTAGATAGAATAACTACAAAATACAACATACATGCTACATTTTGCAATGCATGCTCTAAACAGCAAATGACCAACATTTCAAGCTAAAGATTACAACAGCATGGCAACTAGCACTGGTTAAATCTAAACATTGTGAAAGTTCTAACTGTCATACACTACAGAGGTGAAAATAGCATTGACACAATAAATTTTATATTATTGCATATTGTAGGGAAATAGCCCGTGAGGGGCGGAGCACAGACACACAGGAGGCCATTTGTCAGGTAGTCAGGGAAGTTTGCTTTTATTTTCTTTCCTTTTTCTTTTAGGGTTGAGGAGGTGTGTGTGTACCCGAGATACTGTGCCTCGGTCAGCCCCAAGTGACACTTTTTGGGGTTGGCGGTCAGGCCGGCCTTCCGGAGCTCCTTCAGGACTTCCTCCAGGTGGAACAGGTGGTCCGACCAGGTGGAGGAGTGAATGACCACATCGTCTAGGTAGGCGGCTGCAAAGGCGCAATGGGGTCACTGGACAATGTCCATTAGTCGCTGGAATCTCGCGGGCGCTCTGTGCAGCCCAAAGGGGAGGACCCGGTATTGCCAGTGGCTGTTCGCTGTGCTGAAGGCTGTCTTTGGTCTCGCCTCTGGGGCTAGGGCAACTTACCAGTATCCCTTGGTCAGGTCCAGGGTGGATATGAAGCGGGCCCTCCCCAGCCGCTCCACTAAGTCGTCCACTCGAGGGAGGGGATAGCTGTCAAATTCCGAAACCTGGTTCAGCTTCCGGAAGTCACTGCACAGCCGCATGCTTCCGTCGGGCTTCGGTACGACCATGATGGGGCCGGACCAAGGGCTATTGGACTGTTCAATGATGTTATCTCGCAGCATCCGGCCAACTTCCTCCTCTATAGCCTGGCGGCGGGCCTCCGGGACCCGATAGGGCCGCGGCCTCACCACCACTCCCGGCAGGGTCTTGATTTCGTGGTGCACCAGCTGGGTCATTCCTGGAGAAGTAGAAAATACATCAGTGAACTGCCCTACTAGCTCTAATAATTCCTGCCTTTGCCTGGGAGTGAGGTCTTCACCCAGCTGGACCAAGGTACCTTCCTCCTGGCCTGTCTCTCAGGAGGAGCACCCGATCGCCAGGTTGAAACTCCCGGGGATGTGCTGGGCGGTCGTACACTCGCTTCTGCTGCTCTTAGGTGCTCCTGGACGATCGGGGCTACTCGGTTGATCCTCTCCTGCATTTCCTGTACGTCCAGCAGGGGCACCGGGAGATCAGGAATAATGCCAACTTGGAGGGGCCAGACCCCAGCTTTACTCTGGATCTGGACCTCGGCCGCAGGGACTTCCTGGGTATCCCCATGGATGCAGGTTACGGTGTTGGCCCTGCTCCGGCCGAGTTCTTTGGGCAGGATCGTCGGTCGGGCGAGGGTCACGGTGCTCCCGGTGTCCAGCAGAGCGGTGACCGGGTTCCCCTCGACCCACACCGTCAGGGTAGGGGCTTTTGGCAGGTGCGGCGAATGGAGGGCACACCCCACCAACCACGGCTTTCGGACCTTCTTGGTTGGCCCTAGTTCCGACTCTGTGGGCATGCGTTCCTCCATGGGTGTCTCACGGACAGGTGAACTCCGGAGGGTCCTCCAGGTGCCTGGACAGCCCTAGCGGTCAGGCCGGTGGGGCAAGACCCCTAGAGCCAGGATGCACATTCGCCGTTCTTCCTGGCCGAGTTCTAGGGTGGCCAACACGCGCTCCAGGGTGGTTAGGAGCTCCTGGGGCGTCTCTGGCGCATGCACACCCACAACCTGGCACTCTGTTGGTGGTAAAGCCCTTAGGAACCGGTCCATGGCCACTTTTTCCGCCACCTCGGTGGTGGTGTGTATGTCCAGTTGGAGACACCTCTTGGTTGTGTGGATGAGGGTGTTCAGCTGTCTGCGTGGTCTGGCCACCGGCCGATGAGCCCATCGATGGGACTCCGCCGCGGCCTGGTGGGGAGTTCGCCCACACCACGCCAGGACTCCTTTTTTCATTTCTCCGTAATCAGCTGCTTCCTCCGGCATGAGGGCGTAATAGGCCGTGCGTGCCTCCCCCGAGAGCAGCGGGCCAAGGATGCAGGGCCAATTGTCGTGGTCCCACTCTTCACTGCGGGCGATACCTTCAAAGGTCTTGAAGTAGGCCTTGAGATCTTCCTTGGGGGTTAGAGGGGGAAGCAGGCGGCAGACCTCGCGGCCCGGGTCCGGGAGAGGCGTGGCAGCAGCGGGAGTCGCTGTCCTCAGGGCCACTAGCTCCTCGGTTCCGGCTTGTAGGCTGTGGGCGAGCTGCTGCGTGACGGTCTGTTGCTGGATGCTGACCTCCAGAAGACGTTGTAGTGCGGGATCCATGTTTCCCAATGACCGTAAGTGGGATGGGAAAAATAGAGGAAGAGGGAAAAAAAAGAAGAAAAAAAAATCTCCCCCTCTTTTTTTTTTCAGGTGGGCGGGTCTGTGCTCATGCCCGCATCCTCCACCAGTGTAGGGAAATAGCCCATGAGGGGCGGAGCACAGACACACAGGAGGCCATTTGTCAGGTGGTCAGGGAAGTTTGCTTTTATTTTCTTTCCTTTTTCTTTTAGGGTTGAGGAGGTGTGTGTGTGTGTGTGTGTGTGGCTGGCGTTGCAGAGTTCTTCCGGGGTCGTGTCGGAGCTTCCCGGAAGTGTGAGGGCTTTCGCCACGTGTGTGTTCAGAGAGCAGAGGCCTCGTCTGGATCTGAGTCGTCTGGAAGAGAGGAGAAAAAAAAAGAACAAACACACACACAGAGAGAGAGAGAGAGAGAGAGAGAGAGAGAGAGAGAGATTAGTAAATGCCAAAGTCAAACTAATGACGAGTATTGGGAGAAGCGACCCGCACATGTCACAAGAGATACTTCTCTCCGAACGAGCGGAAGAGTGGCCTCTTATACGCTTCCCTCGTCTGCGGGATGGTGGATTTTTTCCGATCGGCGCACCAATCACCGGCCGGAGGTGTGTCAGCGGTTCCGCCCCACCGTCACGTGCTTTCTGGTTGCCGTTGGTTTTGACGCGGGGCTGTCCTTTCCGTGCCCGCGTGGTAGTCGGTAGGAGCAATTTTAATACCTTGCGCGCCGGCTGTCGGTCCGTCGCGAAAATATATACTCATTATAATACTTGGACGGTCAGTATAGATGCAGTGCCCACTACTAATATTGGCACCCTTGGTAAATATGAGCAATAAAGGCTGTGAAAAATTGTCTTTATTGTTTAACCTTTTGATCTTTTTTTTTTTTTAAATCACAAAAAAAAAACTCAATTGCATACAAAACACAGGCTTATCAGAAAAAAAGACTTATACTTATACTTATATAGACTTAAAGCTAAATATAGGTGTGAACCCATTATTGGCACCCTTTTAGTCAATACTTTGTGCTACCTCCCTTTGCCAAGATAACAGCTCTGAGTTTTCTCCTATAATGCCTGATGAGGTTACAGAAGAATACATGGCAAGGGATTTGAAACCATTCCTTCATACAGAATCTCTCCAGATCCTTCCAATTTCAAGGTAAACCTGTGTTGTGTTTGCAATTGTTTGATATCCATGAGAGCATAGTATTTTTGTGAATTTCTGTAACAAAATATCAAAAAGTTAAACAATAAAGACATTTTTTCACAGCTTTCTTTGCTTATATTTACCAAGGGTGCCAATATTAATGAAGGGCATTGTATTTGTATATTACATTTACTAAACCAATACAAGAAGCAGAAAAATAACACGTACCGTATTATTAAATATTATGTAAAATCAGATTAACTCAACTGTTGGTACTATTGGTATGGATGTAATGTCCAAAAAATGCATGCTTTTATCTGTTTCACCGGACTTTAATTAGATGCAGTGTGATTCACAAGCCCAGACCTGCCATTACACACAGTAGAGCAGTGGAGATTGTGTACTGTTGTGAGCTCTATGCACAGAAATGTATAAAACCATCATTAAATATATAAAAAGGAACCCATGTGCAATCTGATTTTTGACTTTTTAATGAATGGCAATTAAATAGTGTATGTTTTCCTTACAATTTTAATACAATAAATTAAATTAAATTAATTTCTGCCAAACTCCTGCCTGCTTCTTCTTAATAATTCAACATTCAAAATTGTTACATCGTTGTACTTTCTGGGCACAACACTAACCTACTGTCTCAAGTGGGACATGCATCTTCCATCAAAAAGGCTCAGCAATGATGTGCTTTTTCCATCAGTTGGCAAGGTTATACTGCCTACAGTTCCAGTCAACACTTCCACTATAGAAAACATCTCCATATCAGCCATTACCATCTGTTTTAGTGTGGCATCCTCAAAGTAAAACAGTAAGTTACAACACACTATCAAAATAGCTAGGGAAATCATCAGCTGCAGTCTGGGCTCACTACAAACCTATTTTTACTATTAAAAAAACAAAACACTTCGGGCCGTGCGGTTATAGGAAAATAATCTGCTCAGAGGCAGTGCGATACAGCCCAACACAAACCAGACTTAATATTCCCATTCTGAAGTGGATTATTTTCCTAGAACAACATGACCTTTATGTTGCAGCCAGAACTGCTGGCAGAGCCATGCTGTTATAGAAAATTAATCCACACCGTCTGGTGGTAAATTCAATTGTACTGTGGTAGAAAATTCATCAAAATATACCACAGACTGTTAGAGCTGTGCTCCTTCTAATTTGCATATCTCATTCATTGTGCACTGTACTGTCATTTCTGATTCTTATACTGGGCACTTTTCTTATAATAATAATAATAATAATAATAATAATAATAATAATAGTGGTTGTGGCTGAGCTTGGGTTACTATCTGTGTAGAGTTTTGCATGTTCCATCTGTGTCAGTAAAGGTTTCCTCTAGGTCCTCCGGTTTTCTCCCACTTTCCAAAAACAGGTAGGTAGGCATGTTTGCTATCCGAATTTGCCCCTAGGAGTGAACGAGTGGTGTCTTGTGATGGAATGGCATCCCATCTGGATCCACCGCAACTCTGACCAGGATAAAGGGATTACTGAAGGCGAATAATAATAATAATAATAATAATAATAATAATATAATTATTATTATTATTATTATTATTATTATTATTATTATTATTATTATTATTGTACGTTTGGTGGCACCGTGCCACAGTGGATACTATAGCTGTCTCAGAGCTCCAAGGTCCCCTGGTTCAATCATAACCTTGGTTAATGTCTAACCAAGACAACTCACCTCCGAGCAAATGATGAAGATTGGTGATGAGGAAGTTTCTGGCGCAGCATTTGCATTTACAGAAAAGGCTGCATGATAAAGCACTCTGGCAGTCTGGTGCACTTACCCAGTACAAAACATAAACCACCTGCTGAAAGTCAAACTCAGCTCAAGCGCACACACACACACACACACACTCTATATATATGTACAGTATATGCATTAGTCCCAATCTCTAAATCTTATCTATACTGTACTTATCAATTTTGTATTAATTTATTTATTCATTCATTTTATTGATATTTTGATGTCATTAAATTAACCCTAGAAGGAAACATATGAACTGAAGCTTTTTTAGACTTTTCCTGAGACTCTTTTGCTTCAATGAGAAAAAAATCATCAAAAAAAAAAAATTTGTACACAGATAACAGAAAGCAATGTATTTTCAGCACCAGTCACAATTATTTACCTTATCACAAACCACAATGTCACATTGCTGGTGTAAATAATAGTGAGATTTGCTGGTGTGAATATGGTTTTCTGACATTTATTTCTGAAATGCAATAGGACAACAATTTTTGCCTACAATTGCTCAATATTTATCCAGAACTATCTTTCTCTCTCTCTTTTTCTTAGTTGTAATCCCTTTTTTGTTAATGATGTAAAATACAAAGCATTATCACCCACATACCAACAAAAGCAAATGACTTAATTTAAATGAAGAAATGTAGATTTTAATACTAAACTCCAAATCAGTTTACTAATTTAACCTATCTGTCACAATCCATTAATCACAAAAGTGCTGAAGTGATCTGGATATTAGTTACAGATTTACTTAGGTAGGAGAATATTCAAAATCGTTTAAAATGTTAGTAGTAGATGCTCTTCCACATACTGATCTTTACTGAGCTAAGCTCAGTATTTTCTTGTAAAGGATAGAGGTGGGATTTGTGTAGGTCAATGTAAAATGGAAACAGCCACCCAGAGCATAATTAGAAAAGCTATGGATTCACATAAGCCCTTTGGTATTGGCTGGCTCTATATATCGTACAGAATGGTGGGGCGGCCTTGGATTGGCTTATGTGTCACCTCCATATTCCAGGTCATACCCATTTACTGTAGCTTAGATTTGTCATCAAATCTAAGCTCTCCCTTTCTCTCGCCTCAATGGCAAGACAAGGCCACACTGCTTAGGAGAAAAGCCATGGATTATCTGTGCAATTCTCATTCTCTTCCCCACTCCCACTTTTTCAAATGGCAGCTATGAATCTTCATTGCATCCACTGCCATGGAAAGCGTCTGTGCTCTAAATGACTATTGATGACGCCGTCACACTGTAAGGAGAGAGATGCAGCATTGAAATGTTCAGATGCAGAGATTATGCCCATTCTGCTGAGACCTATATCTCAAACCATACACTGAAGTCAATAAATGTGCTGTCTGTGTAATTTATGTGCATGGATTATTCGGGTGTGCACATGTTTCTAGAGCCTAATGTCATAATATTTTTTATGAAAATCGTACAAACACAAGAAACTTTTTTTAATTTCTGTCCAAGCATGTATGTGATTGCTTGAAATGTACTGAATGCCAAAACCTGTCTCAGTTAAAAAAAATAAATAAATAAATAAATAATAATAATAATAATAATAATAAAGGTGTAATATTGTGAAATATGTATATTGGCAGTAAAACAAAAAGAGAGAACACACTCTCTGATTGACACATGGCTTCCAATCACCGTACACTACAACCAACACAGTCTTCACGATCAACTGTATATAATGCTAAATCAGTGTAAAACTCATTTTAGTTTGAATTTGATACTGATTTAGCATTATATACAGTTGATCGTGAAGACTTTTTAAGTAATGGCCCACATTACACTTCACACATCCAAACTCAAGTTGGCCGGACCAAAAAATCAGTTTTCATAAATTAATAGCACTTCAACAACCTTTCTTAGATGTGTTCATTAGTATTTAATATTTATACACATTGATCCAAATTATAATTTTACCACATTTTACCATGTTCTCACTTATGTTATAGCAGCTTTAAACCATCATTCCCACAGCACTCTCTCTTTTTTGTCTCTCTGGGAGTTAATAAGACAAAATGCAGCTTGATTACATCAGACAGGCCAATCATACTTTGTGTTAGCTAAGAAAGGAATAAAACATGACGAGCAAGTAGTTATAGGAAAATAAACATGCCCTCATGAATTAGTTGTTACTACTGAATCTATGATGTATTATAAGGAGATCATTAGTATATGCTTATGCCTTACAGATGGCAGAACTTGAATGAGCAATGCTAAACAATTATCAAAATGATCAGGAAATCATTGGGGGCTGCTTATGAATATTCATGAGTAGTGGGCATTCTTAATAAAAACAGGCTGTGAGCAAGTTACTCTATAGCAGTTTATTAAAAATATACAGTAAAAATCACTTGATGTGTTTCATCAGTAGCACTTTTACACTACCTTAATTTTTCACTAAACCTTTGTGAATTTAAAATTGTAGTACAACTGCACATACAATGAATAGACAGCTCTGAAGGGTACATTTAATAGTACATACACTTTTTAGGTTACTGCTCCCTCCTTTTACATGGCATTTCCACATCTATATTTTTTCTCTGAGAGTGTTTGATAGAGAGAGCTGTTGGGGATGAAGAGATGGGATAGTATCAGCAAAGAAAAACAGCTGAATGGCTTTCAAGGTCTTCTTCGAACTATAAACATTATCTTCCCCCCTTAGCCATGTTACTCTGCTTTGGTAAGCTGCAGCTCAGGCTCAGGGGAAAATGTGTGCTGGTGAAATCCACTGATAAATATGTTACATTCTATTAGCTGTATAAAAATACATATGATGACCTTGACTAGAGTTGACAGAAAAGCAAGTAAGGTTTGCATCTCATCCATTCAAAGCGCCATCAAATTAAATTTTGTTGACCCTACATATCAGAACTGCAATTTTGGTTCACCAAATGCACAAATTAATTCCATGGTCACATTTGTACTTTAGGGATGTTTTAATAACAAACAAAAACAGGTGTACAAATACAGTATCTTTATCTTGATTTCCAGCAATTTTTCTGAATCGTAAGTGGTTTTCTGGGTCAATTGCAGTTCTGATATGTAGGGTCAACAAAATTTAATTGAATGCGCTTTGAATGGATGAGATACAAACCTTAGTTACTTCTCTATTACTGCCTCTGTCTACTCCAGTCAAGGTCATCAGATGTATTTTTATACAGCTAATACAATGTAACATATTTATCAAGATGATCAACAAGATGAAGTGTAAGTCAACATGATCTGGTGGTGTGAAAGAAATAAATTTACCACTCTTAAGCCTTACGTTCTCACTCCAGACTGATCAGAGGTCTCACTATTTTATGACTGAAAATGTAAACAAGCCTTAGTATCAGATGGTCAGTGAACAACTAAGAGAAAAAAAAGAAAAAGAAAGAAAATAGAGTGCAAAGAAATGGGCAGTCTACACAGACATTAAAGATGTCCATTAAAGATATATCCATCTTCTATACTGCTTAATCCTTTTCAGGGTCACGGGGAAAACTGGAGCCATGGGGAAATCTGGATGCTCCCAGGGAGCATCGGGCACAAGGCGGGCGGGGTACACCCTGGACAGGGTGCCAATCCATCACAGAGCACCATCACATACACACATTCACACACCCATTCATACACTACGGACACTTTGGACATGCCAATCAGCCTACCCCCTGTCTTTGGACTGGCGGAGGAAACCCCCGCAGCACAGGGAGAACATGCGAACTCCGCACACACAGGGTCACGGTAGGAATCGAACCCCCGACCCTGGAGGTGGGTTCTTATTTGTGTTTCTTATTTGTGCATAAAAACACAGTATGATGTCCAGCTCCATATTTGTTTGTTTTGATTCCTTCAAGATTTGGCAATCTGGGATTTGAATGGTTTTTCTTTTTTGCCCACATTCAGATTTTGTTATAAGATGATTCAAAGAACCAGGATATATATTCACTATATACAGTAAATGTTGTGTAGCCACAAAAAGATCATAAAAAGTTCATATGCCAGTTTCTACATGCACATCAGATTTAGAGTGTGTGCATGTGATACCTTCTGATGGACTGATGTTTGAACCAGGGTGTATTCACACTTTGCACCCAGTATGGGATAGCTGTAGATGCACTGTGACCCTGACCAGGATAAAGCATGAATGAATGTATGAATGAATGCATGAATGAATGACATCTGGATTTACAATAGGTAAATTTGATGTAGACATATGCATTCCATCACATTCTCAATTCATGCATATGCTTTTTTACTCATTTGTGCAATTTGGCAAAAGTAATGAACAGAATTCTAGTTTTGACTTCTTCAAAATGTCTGGGTTACGCATGTATCCCTGTTCCCTGAGAAGGGAACGAGACGTTGCGTTTAGCATAACACTATGGGAGCGCCCCTCGCACGTGACTGGCATCTGAAGCTTGTGTAAAATCATGCCTATTTATAGGCCTGCCATGATCAGGTGACGTGGCAATTAAGCACGTTGCATGATATATATATATGGCACCTGTGAACCGCACCATCAGCCTCTATTATCTGAAGCGAAGACGCAATTCACAGGCCTACCCGGTATGACAAAGCTACGCAACGCCTCATGCCTAACCCAGGCGTTCCTTTTTCAAAGGGAATTCCACGTTGCATTTAGCATAACTCTATGGGAATGAGAATACCCACTCCGTCATACTGAGGGTATGGCCTGTTCAAAAAGACCCAAGCCCAAGGGTCACTGCAAGATACTCGAGCCCGGGGCGGGATGAATATCCAGGTTGTAATATTGAATGAATGTGTGTGGCGTAGACCACCCTGCAGCAGCACACACCTTCAAGGAAAGCCTTCAAGGAGGTGAACCCCCTAGTGGAATGAGCCCTTATGCCCAGAGGCGTAGTGAGACCGTGCGCCTCATAAGCGATAGAGATTGCTTCCACTATCCAATTAGAGATGCGCTGCTTTGACACAGCATCACCTCTACTGTCGCTGCCAAGCAGACCAGCAGCTGTTCTGACTTACGCCACTGGCTGGAGCAGTGGACATCAGTACAGAGAGCCCTTACTGGACACAGCAGGTGCATTCTCTATTGTTTCGGTGTGAGGAACAGAGATGGGCAGAAAGCCTGCAACACCACAGGCTGGGCAGTAGATGTAAGCACTTTAGGAATATAATCCAGCCTAGGATACAGGAAGGCCTTGGCTAATCCAGGGGTAAAGTCAAGTCAGGAAGGGACAACAGAGAGAGCTTGTAGATCTACTACTCGCTTGAGAGATGTCAGGGCCAGCAGAAGAGCTACCTTTAGAGTCAGAAGCTTCTCAGGGGCTGACTCTAAGGGCTCAAATGGGGCACCTAACGGACCTTCCAGCACCACAGAAGGTCCCAGGAAGGTATCCACGGCCTGCATATGGGCCTCAGACGCCTGACACCACGCATAAACCTCAAAGTTAGAGGATGTTGCCCCACAGAAGCTCCATCAACAGGGGTGTGGCTGGCTGAAATGGTGGCCACATAAACCCTGATTGTAGGAGGAGCCCACCTCGCTGAGAAACATTCCTGTAAGAACTCTAGGACCGTAGCTATTGCGCAGTTCACTGGGTCTACAGTGGATCCCTGAGGATGGGAATCTCCCAAGGAGGGCCGTCTAGCAGGGATATTATCTCTGAGAACCGTATTCGAGCTGGCCAATAAGGTGCTACTAGCAGCAGACATAGACTGTCTTTGCGAACTCTCGCTAGAACTTGTGGGAGCAGAGCAATTGGGGAACAGCATACAGATGTGACCTCGGCCACATGTGCACCATGGTGTCCAGTCCTAATTGTGCAGGAGGAGTGAGGGCGAACCACAGTGGGCCATGTGTTGTCTCCTCGGAGGCGAACACATGCAGTCCCGCTTGGCCAAACCTCTGCCATATGGACTCCACCACTTGGACCCACCAATCCCTGGGCCTCAGCACCTGCCTCAACAGGATGTCTGCCCCCATATTCCAGTTGCCCAGAATGTACATTGCACTCACTGACAAAACTTTCCCTCTGCCCAGAGAAGAATTAGTTGTGCCTGCCTGAACAGGGGGCACGGACATAATCCTCCCTGGTGGTCAATATATGAGACCACCGCTGTGTTTCTGTAAACACATGATGACCTCTCAATTGAGGAAGAAGGAATTTCAGTGCTAGAAATATGGCCCACATTTCTAGGCAATTTATATCCCGCTCCAGATGAGGGTCTCCCCAGAGACTGTGACCTGGACAGAGCTCAGCTCTGTTCACCGTGAGCTAGACAGCTGTCTAAGGCCATGCTCCAGCCCGTGAGGGAGGTGTCTTTCATTACCGTCTTGCGCTAAGGAGACACCCCTACAGTGTGACCTAAGGCTAGAAACCAGGGACACTCAAATTCTCAGAGCACGTAGGCCTCACTGCGTGACACTGATTACTCTCAGAGGTTTCACCCTTAGAGGAAACCCCAAGCTTCTCAGCCACCACTAAACGGTATCCTGTTCAATAGGTCCAATGGTATGATGTTGGCTGCCCATAAGCTCCAATAGTCTCCCATAGAGACTGGAGAGGATGCCAGCTTTATCTTGCTCAATGTTGATAGGATTGACCCTATGCATGCTGGGGATAGAAACGCCCTCCTTGTAGTAGAATCCTTATAACCCCAAGAAAAATTGTCCACTGCACTGGAGAAAGCATACTTTTCTGAGGTTCAACCTGAGCCCCAAGCTCTTCATGTGGGTGAGAACTACATCTCAATGTTGAACTGCCAGTTCCCTGGATCGTGCTAGAATTAACCAGTCATCCAGGTAGTTTAGTACACGGATTCCCTGGAGTCACAATGGAGCCAGAATGACATCCATGCATTTTGTGAAGGTGTGAGGGGATAAACCTAGCGATATTTCTATGTGGAAATATGCACCTTTCAGATCTATCATCACAAACTAGTCCTCAAACTGAATCTGTGGAACAATAAGTTTGGGCATCAGCATCTTGAATCTGTATAACCGAAGAGTACAGTTCAGATAACGCAGATCTAAAATTGGCCGTATACTCCTCTATTTTTTGCAGAGCAGGGAACGGGGTACATGTTCTATGGCCCATTTGTCCAAGAGGGATCTTATTTCCTGCGCTAACATCAGGCTCTGGTCTGTGCTGACTACTGTGGTGAGCACACCTCTGAACCGGGGTGGGGGGTGGGTCGAGCTCTAAACTGGACCCAGCAACCCTTTTCTACAGTAGATAGAACCCATGGAGACACATTTGGCAGTAGTTTCCACGCTGCGAGATGGTCTTTTAGTAATGTTAACTATTCCACATTCTATTGGAGGGAAAGCATCAGATTTCCATTGCCCTGTGACAGCTCGCTGACCAGAGAACACTGAAAACTTGGGACAGCCTTGGCTAGGGGAGGCCCTACAGTAGCACTGGGGGCTAACTTCCCTAACAACCTCATGTCCCCTGATACGTCTCTCCACGGCCCCTCAGGACCACTCTTCTTTGTCTGCTTGGCCTTTATGACCATTCTCAGATCATGCCTAGTAGCAGGCTGTGACTGTGGCCACCCGGTTCCCCTAGCTGTCTGCAGGGGTTGGCAGGCTGCCATACTCACCTTCTTTGTCTCCCTCGCACTAGTGCTGGCCTGGGCTCCACTCGTGGATGCCTGGGTGAACTCGACACAACAGTAGAAGGAACTGGCTGAATGCCGTCATATGTCGAGCTCACTCAGCAGGTCTGCTTGGTAGGCCTACAATACTGTCATTGTCTGCAGTGACCCACAAGCAAGACTACTACTGCATAGGCCTTGCCCACCAATGCCACGGTGGCCTTACATGGTGGCTTGGATGGCAAAGCCGGACCCCCTAAATTACCTACCGTAAATGGAGAGAGGTAGTTCACAAGCGCCTCCTCCACCTTCAGCATAGCTAAATAGCCATGCCGTTCATTCCCCACAATAGCCGAATAATCCAACATCGTGGGGTTATAAATATCGCTTATGCATGGTTTTCCCCCAGAAACCTGATATTTTGTCATGCACTTCTGGAAGAAAGGGGAGTTTTCTGCAGTGTGAGGGATTTACTTTCACTGGGAAGAAAAAAGCTCATCCAGCCGTAGTAATCACTTCAAGCAGCTTGAAGCCGTATTTATGCATAATTTATGCGATGCATAAGCCGTATTTATAAACCCACAATGTCGGATTATTCGGTAATCGTGGGGAATGAACAACATGGCTATTTAGCTACCATCTACGTGTCTTGCAGTGACCCTCGGGCTCGGATCTTTTTGAACAGGCTGTACCAGTACCTCAGTATGATGGAGTGGGTATTTTCGTTCCCACAGCATTCAGCTAACGCAATGTGGAGTTTCCTTTGAAAGGGAAAGTCTGGGTTACACATGTAACCCTGTTCCCTGAGAAGGGAACGAGACGTTGCGTAGCTTTTTCATCCTGGGGCATGCCTATGAATTGCGTCTTCGCTTCAGATAATAGAGACTGACAGCGTGATTCACAGGTGTCGTTTATATATCACGTGACGCGCTTAATTGCCATGTCACCTGATTACGGCAGGCCTATAAACAGGCATGATGTTACACAAGCTTTAGATACCAGTCATGCGCGAGAGCACTTCCTACAATGTTCAGCTAACGCAACGTCTCGTTCCCTTCTCAGGGAACAGGGTTACCTGTGTAACCCAGACGTTTTCTTTAAGTTCATTCAATTCACTCATTCAGTGCCTTCATATTACTAAAGGCCTCTACATCACTGACAGACATTGATGGAAAAGTAAATAAGTATTAATATTTTAAGGCTGCCTACACATAATGACTTCATATAGAGGCAATTCTTAGGTATTGTTATATGGATATTATGTTTTGTTCAATCATATTCAACTTTGACCCTTTCCCCACTGACCTTCCATAGTGACATGTAATGGACCAATGTAGGTAACAAGAAGAAACCTACTTTGTACTTTTGTATCGAGGAGAAACAGCTTCTCACCATTTTACATTAACCTGATTATTCAACACAACTTTAAACATTTATCATGACATCAGGAACAAAACATTCTGCATACTGACATCAGCAGTGAGACGGGATACCAGGTTTGAATGTAGGTAGCCATGACAAGCCTTTTTTACTTTAAAAAGAGATGCAACAAAAAACCATCCAATTAAACTGTAGTGGATGTTTTATTTTTTTGCTTTGTTTTTTTTCAAAACTTGCTGCTAAGTCACACTAGCAACGTTCCAAGCTCTCTGTGAGTAAAGCTAAAAAGACTCACCATCTGAAGGCAGCATAAATTTAGTTCCCTGAACATTCGTTTTCTCAGGAGAAAAATCAGCTTTGACCTAAGCAACGAACTGATACAGTGTTGAGTTAAAAAAAAAAAAATAAATAGTAAAAAAAAAATAAGGCTGTGACAAGATTAAGTAATGGAGCTCATGATACTGTATAAATAATGATATTTATTTTCAGGTAGTATGATTTTCAGTGGGTTTGGTGATGTAATGTAAAAGCATTTTACATTGCCTCACCAAACCCACTGAAAATCATACTACCTCATTCTGTTGGTATTGCACTCTAAACTGAATCCATAACAAAATTGATAATTATGGAAAAATCATGTTTAAATTACTGCCTTATTTATATGCATGTGAGATTATGAATTAATAAAATGGCATAATATGAATCATAGGGTAGTACCTGAGGTTCATGCACAAGTGCAACAATTTGTTTATGCACGGTTTCAGAAATCTGAAACTTTTTGTACATAGATTCTCCAGTATATTTAATATCTGTTCACCCCAGTTTGGTGACAGTTGTTATTGAGAAAGTTGACTCATAGGGAAGAATAGCCACATGGTCTAGTTTTTCCTGTCAGACTGTCATTTTATCACAATATATATGCGCACTAAAAAAAACAAGCTGAAGCGCATTTCCAAATGAAATGAGCACTCCTTATCACAAGCCTCCAGTTGAAATTATTGTTCTAGGCAGACAAACTCAAATGGTTTGAAAGCATTTCCGGGTAATATATTGTAGATACACCTGTACAGCACTGTACAACATGCAATATGTTTACATAGACAACAATAATCCGATATTAACTTGATTAAGACAATACTCTGATTAAGAAACTACCATGTAAGCAGCGATTATTGATTACCTTATTCCGGCTAAAGGCATACTCAAAGTAAACACAAATCGAATTAAGACATGTGGAGTATTCCTATTTTAGTCGCATTATCGATGTGCACTATAGACATGTACACACCTTAATCACACTGTTAACATCGTGTGGGAGTTTTCACCGCATTTGCGACAGGACACATACACACACGGCAGTGCTCAACCTCAAACAAGGGAGCATGGCTGCGTCCAAAACCGCGTACTTACCTACTACAGTATATAGTAGGCGAAATACACGTATTTCTACTACTGTATAGTAGGTAAGTATGCTGTTCTGGATGCAGCCCATGGCTTCAAGCAGTTGTCTATTTGCAAGTATAGTATGACTAATAATTAACTACTCTTGAAGCTTTCGTAAAATTAAAAATTAAACACCCAAAACTGTATATGGTACCATAACGAAGACAAAGTGTATGTTGATACGTGAAATTCTGGAGGGAATGACGGACGGCATGGCATGGGGATGTAATGACGTGTGCCATTAATCAGTCTATGTTCTATAATATGTAAAACGGGAACATGAAAGGAATATTCTAAAAGCAACTCATGTAAACACCTTATTCACAATATTGTTGTATTCAGAATAAGGTCAATAATTAGATTATTGCTGTCCATATAAACATAGACTGCGTTTACATGGACAACAATAATCCACTCTTAATCTAATTAAGACCATAATCTGATTAAGAAACTACCATGTAAACAGCAACCTTAATCTAATTATGGTCATAATCTAATTAAGCTCTAATCGAATTAAGACAGGTGGATTACTCCTGTTTTAATCGTATTATGGGTGTGCATTACAGACATGTAAACACCTTAATCACATTATGAATGTCGTGTGAGCGTTTTCACCGCATTTTGCAACAGGACACAATCACACACGGCAGTTTTATGTTTTACAGCGAACAAGAGAGTTCGGCTGTGTCCCAAACTGCATACTTGCCTACTATAGGCCTGTAGTGGGGAAAAATACATGCATCTCGGCTACTATACAGTAGGTAAGTATGCGATTTGAGACGCAGCCCACGGCTTCAAGCAGTCGTCTATTTGCACGTATAGCATGACTAATAATTAACCGCACTTGAAGCGTTCGTAAAAAATTTAAATAAAAACACCCAAAACTGTATATGGAACCATAACGAAGACGAACTGTATGTTGATACGTGAAATTCTGGAGGGACGTCGGACGGTGTGGCGCGGTGACATAATGACGCGGGCTCTTAATCTAATTATGATCAATAACATGTAAAACGGGTACATGACAGGAGTATTCTAAAAGCGACTCATGTAAACACCTTAATCACATTATTACCTTACTTAGATTAAGGTCAATAATTAGATTATTGCTGTCCATGTAAACGTAGTCACAGTCAATGATGGCAGTGTTCAGAGCTGACTAAACACCTGTCTGAGAGCATTTCAGATTCACTCCAACATAACTCAACTCAATCCCAAATGCCTGCTGCTATAGTATCTAGCTTTCTAGTAAAATCCAAACCAGGGCTTATGAGCTGCTTGAGCTGAGGCCACTGCGCTATCTGACTGAGGGAACTTCATGGAGTCTGACGTCCGATTCCAGTCCTAATCAAGACCTTATTATTGTACCAAATGCACAAATCTTCTCCAGCAATTCTCCCAACCACTCAGCCAGCAATTCTTTCTCATTTTCTCTTATGCTGTATCTGTCTCTCTCTCACACCTGCTATCACCATTTCCCCTTTTCTGCCCTTCATCCAACAGCTGAGGAGGAAGGAGAAGGGAAGGCAATTGTGTCAGAAGAGATTTTCAAGAAACCTTGAGAGGACGGATGGCTCCCCATTAAGGTAATGAGGCACCAGGAATGGCTATGACGGTTCCCTCATTTGGGCCATCTCAACCCTGCCGCCTCCTCATGAGGATACACACCTAGCTCTGTAATGGCCTACTCAGTCTTGCTTTTCTACCTCTTTTTCGCCTATGCCTTCTTCAAATTCTACATGGCAGCCAGGGAGAAATGAGGATGGGGCTTAATGTTATGGTGCAATTCACTGCATGGATGCTAATCTATCTGAGCATATAGAGACACAATGGGGAAATAACTGCACATAAGGACTAGGATTGCATTAGAGCAAGTCTGTGTTAAAGTGTACCCTTTCTCCCAGAGGACATATCTCAGAGATGACTCTGGTATCACTTTGGGAATATTAATTTAGCAATACCACTACAAGACTGTCTCTTTCACAGTCTAACAGCCATCAGCGGCATCAATTGATCAGAACAAGATTTGCTTATATATCACTTTGCTTGTTAAATACACCACACACAAGACTTCTGCACACTCAAAATGGTAAAGATTTATATAGTGCTATAAAAAGCAGGACCCTTTTTGGTGCCATATAGAACATTTTAAAGGTTCTTTACAGAAACATATACAACAGGTTTCATGTAGAACATTTATGGCACTATAAAGAACCATATTTTCTTAACTTTGCTTGGTTCTAAACTTTTGCTTGTTTGTTTTTTTATAGCCCACTGATGATGATTCACACATTTCATTTTTTCATTCACATTCATTCATACCTACTGTGATGTTTTGGGGAGTTGGGAGGAAACCAGAGAACCCAGAGGAAACCTAGGTGGATACTGTGAGCACATGAAAAACTCCACACTGACGCAAACCCTGGAGCTGTGAAAAAGCAATGCTACCCACTCACCACACTAAAGTGAACAAACTTTGGTGATTAGTCATCTGTCATTTCTTAAGTAAGAGGATTAATGACTTTTTATGCAGTGGAAGTATGTGAGAGAGAACTTAACCACTTTGCTGACCTTCTGGGAGCAACTATGACTAACTGTCATTATTTGAACAATACACATTCGGAAATGCAAAGAACCATGCAAATAGTTCTTTGAATTGTTACTGTTCTATATGTAACCACTGCCTTTACCTAAGAATCTTGTAGGACTCATTTTTTTATGAGTATATAAGTAGGAATAGTTCATTTGGAAGTAACAATGCAGAATGAAAGAATAACTGTATGCGCTACTTTGCATTATCATCTTTTATGTTATGACATTTATGACAGTGTTGTGGTCAATGGGCGGTCTTTATTTTACTATAATGGCCACTGATTAATGACAGCTGTTTCACTCCTAATCACACTGCAGGAAATGTAGCTCTCACTTTGTGCCAGGGTCTTTATCACCCTGTTGGGACTAGTTCTGGAGAACTATCAACATTTTGTTTGCGACACATTACAAAACAGGGCACAGAGGGCATTCTGTAGTGATTTATTGTGTTTATCCATAAAATGTATTTTGCTGAGGTTTGTATTTTACAAATAGATAAACTATGTTTTAATAGATTCTTCTTTAACCTCATATTACTTCTGCTGCACTGACATATTTGTTGACAGTTATGTGGTTTAATGGTGGTTTGGGGCAGCTGGTATCAAATGGCTTATTTTGTGTAAAGTCACACTACACACTGATTCAGTGTTGCACAGCAACCATTACAGCATACCCACTCTGCCACCCACTGACCAACACAGTCAATAGTGATGAATGTCCTTTCGACAGTCTGCGAAGGAAAGCAGGCAACAGAGTGAAAATTAAACTTCACAATGCCAGACCAGTCTTAAGCTTCTCCCTCAGATTCTCTCTGAAAAGCAGCCTCTGCCATATATCAGAAATGCGTTCTAGGGTGGCTGTGAATTGATCTGTTGTGGTGTATGTGCAGTGGCAGTGATGGGCTGTGGTGGCAATACTTCAAATGCTATAGATTCCTTAAGGGCTGAGGAAACTAGCAAGCAGGAAGAGGAGCAGGATCAGCATTTTAAGCTCTGACAGCAGAATCAGTGGTTTCTTCAAACTGAGAAACAGCACTCAGCGCAACAATTTATTAGGCAGAATTTTATCTACGATAGCAAATAGTCCATTATGTATTGTATAAAACATATTGGTTTATGTGCAACAGTGAATATGTCACTGTTTTAATTAACTAAAACAGATTTCTGAAAATGTAAGCCCATTCTACACTGGACTCTATATTACCTCACCAATCCTGACCAATTCACAATTGGTATTATTGTTTTTTAAATATTGTATTTAAGAAGTGTCACTAGTAAATACTCCAAAATGACTTAACATCAGTTTAGGGGGATATAGGTGACAAATGCTGATGTCAGTGACTGTTTTTCAAACTACCACCTAGAAGTGCTCTCCAGTGGTATCTTAATATGCTTGAAGACATGTACTAAGATCTCTCAAACACTAAGACATCAAGTTGTAGACTTCTGTTTGACTCATATCAATGCCAATAAAAAATATATTTTAACAGTGTAACAGCACCTAAAAGGACAAAATCTGGAACCAAATTACAGAAAATGTGAATTACATCTCCCACTAGGTAACCATGGACATCAAGCACTTCACACATGGAAACCGCAATGTTTAATTGTTTTGTTGGTTTTTTTTAATTCAAAACAAAGCGTCCTGGCAAATCCCACATGATCTCCCCAGTGCCATCTTAGAAGAACTAGAAACGAATGGGCATATGTCTTCAAGAAATAAATGGTCCACAGCACACTAGGGAGTATATGATTAGTTCTCCTTTTATACAGCAGTATTTTTAATTGAATTAATTAATTAATTTCTTTAGTTAATGCCATTAATATCAAACAATTGGATTTCACAAATGTTTCATTAATTTTTTCATATGACTAAGAATACACAAGCTATTTAAACTTGACAGCATAATCCTTATATAAAAAAATGTTTTAAATACGTCATTTATGTAATTATTTAATCATTTATTTAGCACTACTGCATTGTTCATCATTATGACCAGTTCATTAAATAGATTAAGTATGATTTCAACCTACACTTAGTTTTGGTTCATTGAATTATGTGCAGTGTACAAAATATTTCGATGTGCAGTCTAAAACTAAACCAAGCCAAACAGGAAATGAACCATGAGTATCCATTTTGCTCTAATTCAGACTCAACAAACAGACTCCTAGGTGTAAAAGTGCCCTTAAAAATTAAAATGGGATTTTTAGGTCCAGGTAACACAAAAATGGCGCTGCTTGGTTTGCAAAAGGAGGCAACCAGCAGGATGTGATTTTTTGGCTGAGAAATTTTTTGCAATCCAATTGAAATATTATATTTAGCAAATTATCCACAAAAACATTGTATATCATAAGGTCAGTGTTGGTTCACACTACCTGTTTAAATTACAGGTTTATGTCACATTTAGTTACTTGAAATATGATACAAAATCCTTTATGTCTGTGACTAGATGTTAATCACTTTTATCAATCGAGGAAAGCTTGAGGTTAGATATATAGTGTTCTTCTGATTGCAGCAAACAGGGCAGGATAGGAATCAGTGTATTGGCAAAGCCATATGTCACATTTATACGCATTTTAAAATATGTGAGTTAGAGACATTAAAGAGGAAATTCAACCAAGTAATCATCAGTATACCTTGTTTTAACTTCTGTATGTAAGTATCTTAATAATTGGTAAGTGGGTCAGAGCCTGGGTTGGTAGTGAGTTCAAGCTCCATCAATGACAAGCTGATACTGTTGGGACAATGAGCAAAGCTCTTAAACTTATCTGCTTCAGGAGTGTTGAATCATGGCTGACCCTGACCCCAGCTTCCTCACAAGCTGGGATATGCAAAGAAAAGAATTTCACTTTACTCTACATAATCTTGTTTGTTCCCACTCAACTGTATCAAACTGAATATTAATTCTGGTCTTATATGGAAAATTACACTAATGTTAAAAGACCATTTTTCCTGAACAGCATAAACTAATATAACCTCACATGTATTAGTGTATGCTGATTAGACCTTCAGTATATGGTTTGTCTGAATGAGTTTAAGATTGAATGAATGTAACAGTCTAAATCTCTCTGAAAGGTCACACCTCTCATTTGTTCCCTGTTAGATTTTTTAATTTTCTTTGTCATTTTTCAGGCTTTTCACTGACTATGGGCCAGCTGTAACGAGATCGCTCTATACATCCAAATATGCAAAGAAACCATCTATCACTTTAAGCAAGCAAGGTTTTTAGAATGTGTTTTTAGTATGTTTCAACTGAAAAGGTCACAGTGTTTATTTTCCTCCAGAATACTTTAACCAATCAACTTTAGCAGATTCAGTGAAAATGTGTTGGACACAGTATGTATCTTCTCTGAAGGTCAGCCAACTAAAGTTTCAACTTTACCATATAAAAAAGCAGCAGCACTACCCACCTGAGATGAAGCAGAAAACATTTCCACTTACCTGAACAGACTTTCTGGGAGTATGAAATTTCTCATTTGGGGTTGACAGCTTCTCAGTAATAGCTGGCTCGCTCAGACACAGCTCCTGCTCCATTCTTTATGCACCAGCTTCCATCACAGACAGAAGAGACGTGCAGTATTTCAGCAGGAGTGAACTAGCCCTGCTGGCTACTGTACTTTCAGGCAATGAACTAACTCAACTGGCTATTACACTCCCTGCAAAAAAAATATGCCTAATTTCACACTCACACTGTTGGAGCTTAAAGATTAATGCAAAGTAAGGTACACTGGGTCCTTCTTCAAAGCAGGTTTCTTTTTCAAGTCAAATAAGACATGTAATGAGGTCCAAATAGATAAGAGATGGAACATATGTTAAGCTGACAAGTAAACACAATGGGACTGTTCTGCCTCTGACACAAAAGGGATAATGTTTTGAAAAAAGAGTTTCACAGCAAGACCAATTTCCATTCTATACAAATAAGAATGGCACTTTATTTACTGAAAGTAAACACTTAATTGACTTCATCTATAACTAGATATGGAGTTCATTTATGAGTAGTCAAATGTAATGTTTCACATTTTTTTAATAAAACAGCATTTGAATCGGCATATTTTCAGCATGTGATGGGCAACCTTGGTATCACTGCATCACTGTGTTATATAGAAGGCTGTAATAAATATTTATCTTCCAATACCAGCTGCATTTTCAAAAGGGATGATGGATTCCCCTGTCTGTGCCCACCTTTGAAAGCTTGGATCATGCATATTAAACACACATTTCCAAACAATTTTTAAACGTTGTCATCTTCAATGATGCATTCCATCAAACATTTCAAAGGCATTTTCCCCACATGGACTTGTGTAGGTGGCAGAATTTCTGTCTGGAGTTGTGATGAGAAAATATGCAGAAGTCTTATACAGTATGTAGTGCATAAAACCCTCAACACTATTAACTAACATTTTTTAAGTAATACGAATCAAATTAACTTTCACATTTATTTATAATGCTAACAGAAATTTGACAGATAAAATGTAGATGATAATCACTTGTTACGGAAATTTGTAGAAAAGAAGCTCAATTGAACAAAACAGCCATATCCTTTCTCTGTTCGTTCTGGAGAAAAATAAATTAAATATTAGCTATATCTAATCTACACACATCTATTTTGGAAGAGTTATTGGATTTGTGAATAAGATGGAGATATGTCAAACCATATTGATAAGTACCATATCTCTGTAACACTCCGAAATGGGCTGCACTGTTTGGGGCTCATTAATCTTGCCTGCTGATGTGTGTGTGTGTGTGTGTGTGTGTGTGTGTGTGCGCGTGTGTGTATGTGTGTATGTGTGTGAGTGTGTGTGCATGCGTGCGTGTGTGCGTCTCCCTGGCAGCCCCTCTCATTGGCAGCAACTTAGACACTGTGGTGACCCTGCTGGAGGAGATGCCATGCAGAAATAGCTGGAATTTGCCTCTTGCAACTGTCTGTGGGTTGGCATGATGTGAAATATGCTCTCTTGTTGTTTGCTTCATGTGTCTGTTTACCTGCGTTCTTCAATTTACACTGCTCCTGGCTGAAGAACCATCTCCAGAGAGAGATCTCTCACGACTGCCATGGATGTGTACAGGTCTACACTGTAAAACCTAATGTTGTCTTTACTTAAACAATCAAGTAATCTTGACTAAACATTACTTAACATTTTGCATTTTGGACCCATAACTCAAAAATATAAGTTAGTTTAACTTATTTACCTACAAAATACATAAACTTAAGCTTTCAAGTGTTATGAACTCAAAATCATGATTCATTAAAATAGCTCCCGCTGGTCTTCCTTTGATGTGATTGGCAATGCAAGGAGTTCTGCCTGGCAACAAGAGAACTAATGCACTGATTGGTAGATAATTACTAAAGTTCTAGTCTGATCTAGTCTGTTGGTTGCTTCTGAGACCGGTTTCAGTGTGAAGTTAAAGAAGGGAATTTTTCATCGTGTTCCATTTTAAGTAAGTAAACTTATTATGTTGATATAAACTTATTTTCTGTGAGTTTTAATAGTGAAATATGTTTGTTAAATTCCTAATGGTACATTTTATAATAAAGGACAACACAGCCATAATTACAAATGTTTCCCGGCCGAACTTTGCTAACGTAACCATTAATTAACAATATTTTTAATGATGGTTTTGTGATGGTATGATAACTGAGATATCAAATGATTCTTTATGTGATTTGAAATATTTAAGCATATAAGTTAATAAACTTAATCATAGTTTAATCGTGTATTTCTGTGAGAAAGAACATGGCAGCTACTGCTGAGACCAATAGTATTTTTCCCGGTCAAACTTTGCCAATGTCTCCATTAATTAACGACATTTTCATGATTTTGTGAAGGTATGATTAAGAAATAAACTTATTTCATATTTTGACTTGTGAACCGCAAACATTTCGTAATGTATTAATCATAGGTTAATCGCATGTTTTGAGAAAGAACATGGCAGTTATAGCTGAGAACAATTAGTGATCTTTCATAGTTGGTGAAATCATAGTATATCTTCACACTCGTCACCAGTAATTAGCTACAGAGCGATCTAGCTATTTAATAGCTGTTACGACACGGCGAAATCGGCGCGGCAGCTCACAAAGTGTAGTGCCGCCCAGGGACGTGGTGGAGGAGGACTACACTCCCCAGTCATACCCGCGCTCGAGTTCGCCGTAGTTCTAATTACGAACACCTGTAAACACCTAAGGTTATATAAGGGCCTCCCTAGCATGAGCCGCTTGCGAAGTAACCGCTCAGCAGCCTCGTCTCTGTTTGATTACCAAGCCGGTTTCATTATAAGTGTTTTCCCTGGTGCTCGACTTCACGCTCGTCTCTCACTACGCTTTTGCCTACGTCCCTGATATACAGCTTACCTTCTCTGTCCCGATTCGATTCTCGTCCTGTGTTCAGTCACACGCCATCTCTCCGCTCGCCCGCGCTTGTCTCCGTCTACGCTTCGTAACAGATTACTTCGCCGTACTATGGAGGCAGCGGGCACCTCGGATTGGGAACGTGTCATCCTGGAACAAAACCGCGTGCTGGCGGTGTACCGGGATGAGATATCCGCATTGCGTGCCGAAGTCTCGCGACTGAGCGTTTCCGCATCCACCAACGCTACGCCCCCGGCCCTCGCGTCACCACCACCGACCGCCCCAGCGCATGTTCAGCCGACACCAGCTGCGCACATTCCAGCGCCAGCTGTTCACACTCCTGCCCCGGCTGTTCATGCTCCTGCGCCGCCGGTGCACAACCCGCCTCTGCCCACACCAGAGAGATACGCTGGGGAGCCGGAGCGATGCAAGGGCTTCATCTTACAATGTGCGCTGTTCTTCGAGAGTCACCCAGAGATGCCTGAGGTCCATAAGTTGACCCATTTTATGGAATTACTCTCCGGAACAGCCTTGGCGTGGGAGCGAGGAGGTGGTGTCAGACCCTCGTTAGATGACCTCCTTGCCCGGTTCCAGCGCGCCTTTGATCATTCTCCTGATGGCTGGGAGACTGGTGATGAGCTCATGCAACTCAAACAGGGCTCTCGTACTGCAAGAGAGTATGCGCTAGAGTTTCGCACTATCGCTGCCCGAAGTGGCTGGAACGAACCAGCCCTTAAGACCGCGTTCCGCCGTGGTCTCCATCCGGAGTTACTGCATGAGTTGGCCTGTCGGGGTGAACAGCTAACTTTTGATGACCATAAGGCTGGACCGCCTGCGCCATACCAACCGTTCCATATCACACAGTTTACTGCCAGCTGAGCCGGGCGCAGCAAGCGAACCCATGCAGCTCGGGAGGGCACGGTCCCGCGAGGAGGAGAGGGAGAGAAGATGCAATGAGTTCCGGTGCTTCTACTGGGGTGAGGACACCCACGCCGTCCGCCAATGCCTGCACAGGAGGCGCCGAGGGAACGGGGGGCGCACTGACAACCCACCTTGTCATGCCCGGGTGAGTCCTAACCAGTCTTGTATGTCTCACGTATTTTCTGTACCTGTCGTAATAGAACATTCAGGCCGTTCTTTTGTTCTTTCAGCACTCATTGACTCCGGAGCAGCGGAGAACTTCATACATGAGAAGACGGCGCAGGAGCTCGGCCTTCCCATACGTCCCCTCCTCTGTCCTCGTGAGCTCCAATCCATTGATGGGTCGCCTATAGGGGGAGGCGTAATATCTCACAGCACACACCCTGTCTGCCTTCAAGTTAGCGCCCTTCACCATGAAACTCTGGTCCTTTACCTCACGGTCTCCACCAGACACCCCGTTATACTCGGACTCCCCTGGCTGGAACTGCACAACCCCCAAATCTCCTAGACTGACAAGCAACTCACCCAATGGTCCCCGTATTGCTTGCAGAATTGTTTGAGGGGCCCCACGGTCCCTTTGGCCACCACGACTGTGGAGAGTCCCCTGTCGCCTGCCTCAGTTAAAATTCCCCCCGAGTACCACGACCTCCTTGAGGTGTTCAGCAAAGAGAGGGCCAGTTGTCTCCCACCTCACAGGCCCTACGACTGTGCCATTGACCTCCTCCCCGGGGCCAGCCTACCTCGGGGCCGTGTTTACCCGCTCTCCCAAGCGGAGCAGCAGGCCATGGAGGAGTACATTCAGGAGGCTCTCCGGCAGGGGTACATCCGACCGTCCACATCCCCTGCGTCTGCCAGGTTCTTCTTTGTGGAGAAGAAAGGAGGGAGCCTCCGACCATGCATTGATTATCGGGCCCTCAACCAAGTGACCGTTAAGTACCGATATCCGCTGCCTCTCGTCCCCTCAGCCTTGGAACAGTTACGGTCCGCCACCCTCTTCACTAAGCTGGACCTCCGCAGCGCTTATAACTTAATTCGTATTAGGGAGGGGGACGAGAGGAAAACGGCTTTCAGCACCACCTCTGGACATTATGAGTACATGGTCATGCCGTATGGGCTCGCTAACGCCCCCTCCGTGTTCCAGAACTTGATCAACGACGCTCTGAGGGACATGCTAGGAAAGTACGTCATCGCCTACACTGACGACATCCTGATTTATTCGACCTCCCTGGAGGAACATGTCCAGCATGTCCGGCACGTACTGCGACGCCTCCTGCAGTACCAGCTGTACGTAAAGGCCGAGAAGTGCAAATTCCACCAGCACACAATCTCTTTCCCGGGGTATATCATTAGCCCAAGGGGAGTTGCCATGGACCAGCATAAGATTCGGGCGGTCGTGGAGTGGCCCACTCCGCGAACCGTCAGGGAGTTGCAGCGTTTCCTTGGCTTTGCAAATTTTTACAGAAGATTCATTAGAGACTTCAGTAAAGTAGCGCAACCCCTGACGTCACTCCTGAGAGGTAAGCCCAGGCGACTACTGTGGACCCCAGTTGCCCAGGAGGCTCTGGAGAGACTTAAGCGGGCTTTCACCACAGCTCCCATTCTCAGACACCCGGATCCCTCCAGGCCGTTTGTCGTGGAGGTCGACGCGTCGGAGGTGGGAGTGGGAGCAATTCTATCGCAAAGGTTTGGCGAGAGTCCCAAGTTACACCCCGTGGCCTTTTTTCCTGGAAGTTGTCGCCAGCAGAGCACAACTATGATGTGGGGAACCATGAACTTCTGGCCATCAAGCTGGCCCTAGAAGAGTGGAGACCCTGGTTGGAGGGGGCAGTACACCCATTTGTTATCTTCACGGACCATAAGAATTTGGAATATCTACGAACCGCCAAATGGCTCACTCCTCGCCAAGCCCACTGGTCCTTATTCTTCTCCAGGTTCCAGTACACCCTGTCTTACTGACCTGGTTCAAAGAATACAAAGGCCGACGCCCTGTCTCGCATTTATGCCCCAGAGCGGCCGACGGAGCAAGAGAGTTACATTGTGCCTCCCTCCTGCATAGTGGGCTCCTTGGAGTGGCCCCTAGCACAGAACTTAGCCCGTATTCCCAGCCCAAGAATCCCAGCAGCCTGTCCTCCTGACAAGCAGTTCGTGCCCAAGTGGTACCATCTTGAACTCATCACCTGGGCCCACACAACTTTGGCCACGGGCCACCCGGGGGCCCGCCGCACTTACCAACTGCTGGCCGAGAAGTACTGGTGGCCCAACATGCCCAGAGAGGTTCAGCGCTTCATATCCTCGTGTTCCTCTTGCGCTCAGTCCAAAGGCCCACGTGCGCTCCCGGCTGGGAAGTTGGTGCACTTACCCATACCTGAACGTCCGTGGTCCCATCTGGCCCTCGATTTCATAACCGACTTGCCAAAGTCGCAGGGGAACTCCGCGATACTGGTGGTCGTAGATCGGTTCTCGAAGTCCCTGCGCTTAATTCCATTACCAGCCATCCCATCTGGCTTCACCACAGCGGAACTCCTGTTTCAACACGTCTTTCGCTACTTTGGCATCCCCGAAGAGATTGTGACTGATAGGGGGCCACAGTTCACATCGCGGGTTTGGGCCAGCTTTATGAGGAAGATGGGGGTCGCCATTAATCTCACGTCCGGTTACCACCCCCAGGCCAACGGACAGGCAGAACGGGCCAACCAGGAAGTCATACGGTTCCTTCGGACTTACTGCTCTGCCAACCCAGGGGATTGGAGTCAGTATCTTCCATGGGCAGAATACGCCCAGAACTCGCTACGGCATTCCGCCACCCAACTCACCCCGTTCCAGTGTGTTTTGGGTTACCAACCGCCATTATTCCCCTGGAACGCGTCTCACACGGACTCGCCAGCAGTGGATGAGTGGTTCCGCCGAAGTGAACAGGTCTGGGAACGTGCCCATCAACAGCTGGTGCAGGCATCCCACATCGCTAAACGAAAGGCCGACCGGCGCCAGAGGGCTCACCCTAATTATCGACCCGGGGACCGGGTGTGGCTCTCCACAAGAGATCTGAGACCCCCCACGGGCACAAAATTTCAACCGAAGTATATCGGGCCCTTCCGAATACTGAGGCAAATTAATGAAGTCACGTATCGTCTGGACCTTCCGAGACACAGTCGCATCGCCCCGTCTTTCCACATCTCACTTCTCAAACCTGTGATCTCAGGCCCCTTGGCCACAGCAGTGCCGGAGGATTCCCCACCGGAACCGTTGGAGATAGAAGGCCGCCCAGCCTACCGCGTCCGCGACATTCTAGACTCCAGATGGAGGAGAGGGGGACTTCAGTATCTAGTAGACTGGGAGGGGTATGGACCAGAGGAACAGTGCTGGGTCCCAGCCCGAGACATTCTGGACGCAGGCCTGCGTAAGGACCTCCACACGGCTCATCCAGACAAACCGGCCCCCCGGAGGGGGGGGGGCCTCGGAGAACTTCGGCTCCCGGAGTGAGCCCTTTGGATGGGGCTCTGTTACGACACGGCAAAATCAGCGTGGCAGCTCACAAAGTGTAGTGCCGCCCAGGGACGTGGCGGAGGAGGACTACACTCCCCAGTCATACCCGCACTCAAGTTCACCGGAGTTCTAATTACGAACACCTGTAAACACCTAAGGTTATATAAGGGTCTCCCTAGCATGAGCCGCTTGCGAAGTAACCGCTCAGCAGCCTCGTCTCTGTTTGATTACCAAGCCAGTTTCATTATAAGTGTTTTCCCTGGTGCTCGACTTCACGCTTGTCTCTCACTACGCTTTTGCCTACGTCCCTGATATACACTTACCTACTCTGTCCCGATTCGATTCTCGTCCTGTGTTCAGTCACACGCCATCTCTCTGCTCGCCCGCTCTTGTCTCCGTCTACGCTTCGTAACAATAGCTAAATTTAGTTAATCTACCTTATAATTTTCTTTATGTTTTTGCTTTGACTTTGTTAACTTTAATATTTTAAATAGTTTTTATATTACAGGTGATATGAGGCACGAACATGTGGAAATGTAAGCATTGCATTTTTAACTGAGAAAAGGGGAACTTCCAAAACATTATCGTTTGAAACATGGTGGTCATACAAAAACTGTGTTTTTTCCATGCCTACACAACGACTGTTTTTGTACGTTCAACTCCATCAGGAGTTTGAAAGTTCATCCAAGTTTTCAAATTAATAAACTTTATTTATACTGCATCCTTTTAAAAGTGTATACCAAGTGCTTTGCAGTGAGCATGTACATTTGCATAAATTCACATGTATAATTTTGCTTTGTACTAATTGTAGTATGTATCTCATATTTTTTGTCAACACAATTGATTTGTGTGTTTGATAGATTTAGTGAGCATTCTGATAAACATGCATTGATGGTCAACCTTTAATGCATGATCACAATACTCTATTTTGTTCATATTTTTTTGTTCAATATTTCTTCACTAGGTGTCTGATTATCGCAACACTATCCTTGATGTGCCAGTGGGGATCCTATTCGAAAACCCCCAACCAATCTTCAGCCTCCCAACTCCTTGCGTTAGACCTGACTTACCCAAAATCACTCGCAAACACGTTTGATTTAATACAGCGTGTACTAATGTCAGTGGGGCAGAACACCCTCAAGCCTAAAGTTTTGGCAAACCAGCTTTTTGGTTAAGAAAAAATGTTTAGGTCTCATTGTTGCAGATTTTGAGTCAGCACTGTTACATTTACATGCTCAATACATATTAACATAATTGTGAGCAATTTTTTTCTTCTTGATTTACTCCATTATCCATAAATGAAGGATAAAAATTATGAAAGCATTTTAAATTGTTTAAGTGCACAGAGTTCTTCCATTGATGTAGTGCAGTAGTAAATGTGGGATATTGGTATTATTGTTACCACCTGGTCAATGCTGTACAGTGTGCTTGTGACCCATTTCCATTACAGTATAGTGTGTACTCTATTTCATTAATATTGTGAATATTGGTCAATTAATATTGGTCAATAAAGACATTAAATATGCTATTTGGTATGTTTTATTTCAGTTTGGTATGTTTGCACAAAGCTTAAACAGTCAAAAGTAATAAAAACTTAGTCAATTTGATATAATTTATAATTAATTTTTAATTTCAGTTGAATTTTCAAGTTGAGTTCACTTAAATATGTAAGTTCACTTGAAATTAACACCAAGTTAAATGAACTTAATTGTTTAAGTACATTATATAAACACCAAGTTCGGTGAACCTAACAATTTAATTACAGTCTACATGAGTGCCAGGTTAAGTGAACTTAAATATACAAGTTTTGGGAGACCCCATTACTCAATTAAATTGAAGAAACGAGTTTACACAATTGAGTTCAGTCAACTTAGGTTTTTCAGTGTAGGTGTTAAGAGACATGTGGCTTAAAGAGTGAAGAGTCATGTGGTATTCCTTAATGCAGAAACCTGTTATAATTCCCCATGACTACTGTCAGAGCCATGCTGCTATAGAAAATTAATCAACACCTTCTGACCAATCAGAATTAATAAATTGACCACATTGAGGTATAAAGGGAAATTGTGCTTGTTCTTCCACTACATTTATGACATTCAGTTGAATGAAAAGCCAGTTTTCTTAGTAACAATGTCTTCATGGTACTAGTGTAATTGGAGGACTGCTTACATATCGCAGTCAGTCAAGAACAGTCCTTGTTGGTGTCTATTTTCAGCAATAAAGACTGTATTCCAAATGCCAAGACTTCATAGCTGAGAGATACACTTTTAAGTTGTTTTCAGCATTGAGAATCAATTAAGATAAAAGAGCAGTTGGCAACAGTGTCTTCAGTTTCTTCAGATAAAATCAGTTTGCCACACTTAAGTTGAGGGACTAAAGAAAATTACATCACTCACACTTCTCTCCAAGGTTGAACTGCAGCCCAAAACAGCACAAGAAAAAAAAATCCAATAAATCTCTTTTGCTTAGAACATCGTCTGTAAATAAACTGAGAAAGTTGTGTGTGCACAAACGGTAAACAAAGTGATGAATTTTAACATGGGTGATATTTTGCATAATATGTTTGGAGGTATCAGTTTTGACTACAAGACATCATTATTATTAGCTCATTTCATAATTGTCTGGAAGCTGACTTTAGCTGCTAAATAACATCTGTCAGAATGTGCCTGAAATAAAAACACAAACATAATAATGGTACTAAAGCTGCTATACTGACACTAATTGCGAATACTGACACATCATAACAAATAGCATTTGTTATGATGATCAAACTGTCATCACACGATCATGTCAGGAGGTTCAAGAACAATGTAAGATGTGTTAAGCTTAATCATGCAATAAAGGCATAAAATTAAGGAACTGTAACTCATGGCTGTGGATTTGGTCAATACTGGCATATGGCACATAACTCTAACCTGCTCTCACAGCTTGTATCATTTTTCTAAGTATGTCTGTCAGAGGGCAAGTGTTGATGATGATTATCATCAGCTCCATCCTTATTACCATCAACACACCCAATTGCTATGTATTGATTGACTAAAACATGATCTGTCTGTGCTGTGATATGAAAATAATTTTGATAAAGTATAGGGAAAGGCATAAACAGTGAGAGAGAGAGAGAGAGAGAGAGAGAGAGAGAGAGAGAGAGAGCTATATGGTTCAGTGCTATCAACAAGGACAAACAAACCAAGAACATAATGGCAGGAAGCCGGCTATGAAAAGGTCCCTTATGTTTGTAATGCAATCTTATAATTAGGATCAAATTCCATTAATGGAAGCCCGTCTTCAGCAAGAACTCAGCTTCATTAAGATGGCTGGGGACACCAAACATCTTGCCAGCATGCACACATACCAATTTCAATTCCAGTCTCTATTTCATTCTACTTTTCATAATGCACTGAGCAGGGAGTAATTCATTTACTTTTTGCCTCTGCATCCCCCAAACAACCTAATTATAATGCTAATGTTAGGGCAGAAGCAGAAAATTGGGAGGGGAATAGTAGTTGGAGACTAGCGAGGCTATCACTTCCTTCCTCCCAGAACCCCCCTGATGAAATCAGCTAGACAGCAGAAAGTGCTTGGTCAGCAGCAGGCTTGTGACCCACAACTGGGACTTGGAGGGGGAGGTGTTACAAGTGCTCACTTAACACTGCTGCACAGGGCACGGCAGCCAAGGATCTCTTTACTCCCAGGAACAAGATACACTGTAAGTAGCTTCATCTTCATATGGTCAAAGCATCTTTCACTAAGACTCAGGGGTCTCATTTATCAAAGCATGTGTACAACAAGTTCTAAGTCTGTGCGTAGGAACTCCCAGTACTCCCAGTAAATTGGTATTTATCATACGTGCAATATGCACAAGTTATGGGTGTTGATAAACCTCGCACATTTCTCTCATGCATGGCCACAAACATTTACATAAAGAACTGCCCCCCAAATCACTGTACATGGTAAACAACTTCTTTTTAAAAAATCCCAGTGGCACTGCTTGTTGTGGACAACATGGAGTATGTCAAAATGTCAAACAAGTTGAACTTCATCAACAATGAAGTAGAGTAAAATAAAAAATGGTAAGCGATATGAATGCATGCAAGGCTGCCTACACATGATCAGTGGCAAAACAGCTTCGCACTGGTGCAGCCATTGTTCCCCTATGGAGAGTGTGCTTGGATTGCTCAAATGTCCACGCAAATCCAGCTTTGACCATGTTTTATGCTAACCTTTTAAAAGTGCAACCAATAAGATAAGCCCTCATATGTGGTGTAGCAAAGATCCATGTTTTCTCCCATCTTCTCCAAAGGATGACCAAAGCCAGCGTTTTTTTTTATTGTTGAGAATCATACAGAATGGGCTAGCTCTATATTTTAAAATGCTTCTTGATGACATACTGTAGCACCTCTTCAATTTCATGGTAAAAATGCTGATCATTCATTTTGTTTTGCAGTGAGTAAACAGCAAAATGCTGATTATCTGTAGGCGGTCTAAGACATGGCATTATTCAGATCATAGTTGGTTGGGAAATGCCAGACCTGTCTTCAATTTTTCATTGAAATGTGTCCGTGGCTAAAAAACCTCAAAACAGAGATGAACTAAATTTGAGAAAAAGAAATCATCACTCTCAGCAAAGAGATTCCTGCACTTCTTAAAAAAACATAATCCTCCTAGTGCAAAGATGTGTGGGCCAAATTTTCAATTAGGACATCATTCTAATCAGTATTTAGATGTCTCAATGTTTTATACAATTTTTACTTAATATTTCACCTGTGTCACTGCTCTGCACCTTGCTGTGATAAACAAAATCAATAATTATGCTGTCAGTTATAATGATATGACTGACAATAAGTGGGCTAGAGCTCCTCATAATCAATTTATCCACTTTTCTACCACTAGGGGTTTTATGCTACACCATTTGAATATGATCGATATGTAAAAAAACCCACTTCATGCATAATATTTGCTTTTCACAACATACAGTAGGATTAGATGTACCTTATATTTAAATATAAATAATAGCTAAGGGCTCCAGTAAATAACCAAAATATTAATGTATACATTGAAATAATAAGCCTAACAGTTGAAAAAAGTTAAGAGGTCCCTGGCTATGGAGCATTTGAGAACCCCTGGTCGAGGCATAATACAGTAATTATGTTTTCCATTTACACAGAATGCAGCAGTTAACCATGACATTTCAAGAGATTGTAGGAGTTAAATTGTTGGATTATCATGCCTGTGTTCATTCTCATATCACTACAGTGGAACAAAATCCAGTTGGAGGAAAAGGTGATGCCGATCTGCATTTTCAGGGTGTTGTCCTGCCACTGCTGAACATCTGTCCTCTGTCCATTAAGTTAATTAATACAATGCTAACCTTCAGTATATGATACAAAGCAATAACATCTTTTTCACACATTATTTTCAGGAGAGGACATATCCAGGGATTAACATTATTAAGTGTGTAATTATTCTGTGTTATAGATCATGGCATGAAATTACTATTTTTGCATGTGTGAAAAAGAGATTTCCTGTACTAAACAAATCACAAGATTTCAAAGCATACATGCAAAGTCATATCTTATTTTCCAATTGGCTCATTACATGCTTTCTAAAGAAGGCAATTTGTACAGCTCACTGGTATTGGCATGAAACAAATATGAAACTAGCATTTGACATTGAATTTTAGCTCAACACTGACTTAATGAGATGTTTTAATACTATGCGTTCTTTATAAAACACTGGTTTCAAGAAAACATATCTTTTAGGGATTTTTAACAGCTGCACAAATATCAAGAAATTCATGTGAAAACAATGTCAGGAAAGATTTGCTGTTTCTAATGTGCCAAAGTCAGAGAAAAAAGTTCCACTGAAATTGAGCTTACAATTGCATTTACATATGTTCACTTTGCATAGTGACGTGGGCGAGATGGAGCGAGTGACATCTCTCTCAGCACTGAGGGAGCTGTCTGGAGGCTGCTTTAACAAGATTCCCCAACGAACAATGCAATAAGGACCACAAAAAAACACACAGACAGGTCTTTTTTGTTCCTTACTCATCTGAACAGGGCACAGAGGCATGACGCCTTAACACCAAATGCAATTATCTCTGCAATTCTGAAATCTAAGCACAACTAACCCACTCCACCAAATGCACAAAGTGAATCAGGCGAGTGTGTGCTCAGGTTTTCTCTTCTCTTCTATCAAGGCCAATTCTTACAAGCAATTGTGCACATTTTAAATAGGGCCCAAAAGTAATAAGTGTATGTATAATGGAACACACACAAACTGAACTGCCCAAAGTAAACCACACCAAATACATTAAGAACTGTTTGTAAATCAATAAGTACTCCTTCCCGCTATCAACCCTTGGTGGATATAGCCTAGCCAAGTGAATAAGTAACCTAATGATACAGATTCTGGTGCAGAATTGGATTACACCGCCTGAATCCAGAAACATGCTGAAAAGTTTTATAGCTCGAGTGCAAAACCTAAGACATGTAGTCATTTAAATCCATGTTAACTAAGGGGACCATTAAAATTAGACAGAAATAAGACATCTCACTGGTGGCAAACAGCTAAGGATGGCAATTAGCTTAAACATTCTCCTAAAGACACCAATCATGCATGTAATCACAGTTGACGAGTAAATACGCCTGTTGATTTTGATGAAAATTTCAAATGTGTGCTGGATGGCTTTCCTTATAATGAGAAGTATGAACAAGATGTACAGTATAACACCAGTGCTCAAGTAGTAACATTTAGATTAATTTATGTCTTTTCTTCAGGACTACCACAAATCAATCAATGAACCATAAGAGCAATGGCTATTAGCCCAATAAATTCCAAATGACAAATACAGCAACCATCTAATATATATATATATATATATATATATATATATATATATATATATATATATACACATACAGTGCGTTCGGAAAGTATTCACAGCGCTTCACTTTTCCCACATTTTGTTATGTTACAGCCTTATTCCAAAATGGATTAACTTCATTATTTTCCTCAAAATTCTACAAACAATACCCCATAATGACAACATGAAAGAAGTTTGTTTGAAATCTTTGCAAATTTATTAAAAAAAAAATAAAATAAAAAAAGCACATGTACATAAGTATTCACAGCCTTTGCCATGACACTCAAAATTGAGCTCAGGTGCGTCCTGTTTCCACTGATCATCCTTGAGATGTTTCTACAACTTGATTGGAGTCCACCTGTGGTAAATTCAATTGATTGGACATGATTTGGAAAGGCACACACCTGTCTATATAAGGTCCCACAGTTAACAATGCATGTCAGAGCACAAACCAAGCCATGAAGTCCAAGGAACTATCTGTAGAACTCCGAGACAGGATTGTATCGAGGCACAGATCTGGGGAAGGGTACAGGAACATTTCTGCAGCATTGAAGGTCCTAATGAGCACAGTGGCCTCCATCATCCATAAATAGAAGAAGTCTGGAACCAGCAGGACTCTTCCTAGAGCTGGCCGCCCGGCCAAACTGAGCGATCGGGGGAGAAGGGCCTTAGTCGGAGAGGTGACCAAAAACCTGATGGTCACTCTGACAGAGCTCCAGCGTGTCTCTATGGAGAGAGTAGAACCTTCCAGAAGAACAACCATCTCTGCAGAATTCCATCAAACAGACCTGAATGGTAGAGTGGCCAGATGGAAGCCCCTCCTCAGTAAAAGGCACATGACAGCCCACCTGGAGTTTGTCAAAAGGCACCTGAAGGACTCTCAGTCCAAAGATTGAACAAAGATTGAACTCTTTGGCCTGAATGGCAAGCGTCATGTCTGGAGGAAACCAGGCACCACTCATCACCTGGCCAATACCATCCCTACAGTGAAGCATGGTGGTGGCAGCATCATGCTGTGGGGATGTTTTCCAGTGGCAGGAACTGGGAGACTAGTCAGGATTGAGGGAAAGATGAATGCAGCAATGTACAGAGACATCCTTGATGAAAACCTGCCCCAGAGCACTCTGGACCTCAGACTGGGGTGAAGGTTCATCTTCCAACAGGACAACGACCCTAAGCACACAGCCAAGATAACAAAGGAGTGGCTACAGGACAACCCTGTGAATGTCTTTCAGTGGCCCAGCCAGAGCCCAGATTTGAACCCGATTGAACATCTCTGGAAAGATCTGAAAATGGCTGTGCACCGATGCTCCCCATCCAACCTGATGGAGCTTGAGAGGTCCTGCAAAGAAGAATGGGAGAAACTGCCCAAAAATAGGTGCGCCAAGCTTGTAGCATCATTCTCAAAAAGACTTGAGGCTGTAATTGGTGCCAAAGGTGCTTCAACAAAGTATTGAGCAAAGCCTGTGAATACTTACGTAAATGTGCTTTTTTTGTTTTTTATTTTTAATAAATTTGCAAAGATTTCAAACAAACTTCTTTCACATTGTCATTATGGGGTATTGTTTGTAGAATTTTGAGGAAAATTATGAATTTAATCCATTTTGAAAAATAAGGCTGTAACATAACAAAATGTGGGAAAAGTGAAACGCTGTGAATACTTTCCGGATGCACTGTATATATAACATTTTGACTAACTGGCTCAAAATCCTAAGTGTCCATGCAGAAAACATAAACCCACTTATTATTAATAGTCCTCAGTTAACAGGTTGTGATCCTCTACCACAGCTGCACAATATACATGAAAAACTGAGCTCTCTACACCCTTTTCACATTGATGTATTCCTGCAGCAAAACCCTAGAGTCAAAATCCATCAGCAGATGGTACGCAGTCACTGTATTTATGCGGCATATCCTCCCAGCACATGAAAAAGCCTACATTACCAGTCAAAAGTTTCAACAGATGAGAATGAATATATATTTTTCACTGTCTTAAAACATTTTGATAAAAGCTTATCGTTGAAAGTTGTTTTAAGACAAATGTAAGCAATTAATTAATGTGTTTATTTGTGATTTTTTTTAAACCAGTGAGGGACTCAGCCTGTTTGGTCATTTTTTAAAAGTCTTCTGTGTGCAGCTGGTTGAGGAGATGCCTGTTACGAAACAGGAATAGAGGCGGAAGCAAGCGCAGAACAACGTCTTTATTTTTGAACAGAAGTCAATAAACAAGAAACGCGGTCTAGACAGGAATAGATGATCTAGGTTTAAACATGGAACTGGATGTGAGGCATGAAACAGAAACCGGACACAAAAACAAGACCACTTAGCATACTTAATGTTCACCATTACATTCACTTGATCAAGGAATACTGCGCAATGTGCACAGTAACACGAGGGCTTTTAATAACAAACATAATCACTCTCGACCATAGACAGCTAGGACCAATAATGACACACCCTCGAACATCAACCAATGCTTAAACAGGAAGAGAACAAAACCACAACAAAGGCATGTGTCCATAGGAAACAGTTCCTTCCGTAATCTCGTGCATGCGCATGCTCTGCAGCCGCCCGTGCACGTTGACGCTGCAGCGCCATCTGCCGGTGAGGTCGTGACAATGCCAAGCATGTGAGAGCTTCACAGGGATTAGACACAAAATACTCTCAATATTAAGCAGTATAAATATGTTTTAATTAAACTATAATTAAGAGTATAAATGTTAATTTTCAATTGTATCAACTATATGCAAATAAATTCTTTATAATAATAATAATAATAATAAAGCACAACTGGTGCTACAACCTTTTGGTTGTAACATGAACTTTGTGAGGCAATATCCAAATACCAACTTTACAAATTGCTGGTCACTACAAAGTGCACAATTACAGCCCAGGGGTTTTAACATTTTGAGAAGCATAGTCCAAGTGCAAGTGCTAATGGGGTGAGGAAACAAAATGTTCAATAATTTGCACAACAAATTGTCAAAATTACTAGGAACTTAACCCTGGTGTGATGATTTTAACTAATAAATAATTTGTTTGTGCTAGTTTAGAAACCACAGCTCTGGCGTACCAATGTCACTAATATTTACTATTGTATAGGTTGGCTTGGCTTTAGATAGCAGTATTTACTGTATAGAAGAACCTCTGCATAGTGCCTTATATCCTACCATGAAAAGAATAGTTCCATTTCTGCAGACTGTGGTGCACCATAATTCTTCTGCACTCTGTTTTCTGATTTATAAGCACTGTTGTGTTATGGCTGGAGGGTGCTACAGATTTAACTCACAGGTTAAATAATAATTTCTTCATAGAAACCTACACTCTTAGACAAAATGAGAACCTGTCTTTAATCCTTTTTTAATTTATATATATATATATATATATATATATATATATATATATATATATATATATATATATATATATATATATATACATATATATATATATAAATTAAAAAAGGATTCTACATGTTGCCTTTTTGTAATAGGGTTTTACATAGAACCAAAGAACTGGTGTCTAAGAGTGTACTGTAATGACTGATCATAAAGTACTGTAATCCCTCTGTGCCACCCTGACATAGTTCACATATTTTCTTCTGTTGTAGTTGTTATTGTTGTTATTATCATAACAATAACTACTTCTTCTGGGGGTTTTTTTCTTCTGTTGTAGCTGTTGTCAGTTTTGTGATTGTCTTTTTTCATTTTTGAAAAAAACATTTATTTTTTTTTCCTGTTGTAGTTGTCATTGTTATTGTTTTTCCTGCTTTTGTTTATTTTTGGTGTTGGGTGTGGGTGGTGGAGGGTATAGGTAGGCTTACCTATGGAATTGCGGTATTGATCTGTATAATGAGAGTTTTAGTCACAGAAAAGGGGAGGATTGCTCTCAAAAACAGGCACACTTACCCCATTACTTCTGAAGCACAAACTCATACATGGTCATATATGAACTGAGCTGCCCTTAATATCTGGTAAACAAGAACAATTCCTTAATCCATGCAGGAATTGCAGTATTAATATGTAATACTGTTGGATTACTGGATCTGCAGGAAGCTTTGTTTGTTTGCCAAGAATAAATGCAATGAAGTGACAAGCAGGTGTGTCTGTCAGCGTCAGACTTACTAAGGTATTTAATAAGATCCTTTACTTCACAAGAATGGACAGAACAGAATATCTCAGCCGGCATGAAGCCAGGTACATGCATATGCATCAAATGAGATGCATTCATGATCATCTATATTCTAGTATGCTTACATACACATGTTTTCAAAATGACTAGCTGAATATTACTTCAGCTGAGTAGGTGGCAATTAAACATATTAGAAAGGAAGATCTGAAAATTTAATTTCTATGGCTTATTGTGCTTAACCAAGATTTTCTATGTAGTGGTCTAGCATGATGAAAGTTTAATGAAGAAATGCATGTTCTTAAGTGCCAGGCCTACATTTCTCATAAGAAAAATAGAAACATGACTCTCCACTGGAAGATTGGAAGGTAATGACAGAGCAAGGGAGATAGAGACAGAGAGAGAGAGAGAGAGAGAGAGAGAGAGAGAGAGAGAGAGAGAGAGAGAGAGGTCAGCTGGGATCACCGGCATTAGTTCAGGTTAGATCAGAATTTAAGTCCTTATTCAACTCCTCCAGGGAATACTAAATTCATCTATCCTGCATGCTCCATAGCTGCCAGTCCGACCCTCTCATTGATTAGTAGCTCTCTGGAAAATGGAAAAGGACAGCGTCCAGGCAGAGCCTTTGTCTCCATTGTTGAAACATGCTGCTTCTCAAAGCTACTTTCTACAATTAATGTCCCAGTACATCAGGGTTAGTTAAGCTTGTGGTTGCAGCCACAAAAATTGTGTAGATTCAGCATCACTGCAAATAGGAAAGGTCTGACTAATCAGTAATTAGTGTTTGCTTTGAATGCACCAAACAGTATATCTGTATATTAAAAACTGCTGCATACTCACTGCTACTTCATGCTAAAATACCTTAATTTCTTCTTTATGTGCCACTCAACTATTATGTAATCATGATATGACTGCTTGTCAGACGATATACCACTCAGATAATAAGAGGTAATAGTTGCAGTTATGGAGTCTGCATTTGGGGCATGGGTTAAACAGGGCTAAATTGCTGGGTTCAAACAAAAAGATCAGTCATTTGCTTGCAGTGTTACGAATTATGGCCCATCACCTTTGATTATGTCTGTCTACCAACAGCCCTGAGCTAGAACAGGAAAGGCAGGGATTCAGGGAATATGATCTCCCTGTAGCAGTGTTCACACCCCCAATGAAAATGAGCATTACATTAAATTTAGAGGAACAAGTGCATTTTTATTTACATTTATAGCAGATTATTTGATTAGGTTTGTACATGCTAGCCTATGTAAAATACTGTGCACTCACAATTATGGACATTAGTTGTGCAAGAAATTACAAAACTAAACAGACATTATGAACTCTCTGGACATGAAGTACAGTTGCCCTTCTCAAAGACATCTTGTGTACAGACTCACCTCTTACCCAAGAGTGAGATCGTGGAAATGAGAGATCTAACTGAGAATATTGGTGTTAAAGCTTTTTCCACATTCTTACATTTTGAAGGACAAGCTTAAAGAGACCAACACCTGTACTTATAGTGAGATTATCATTCTGAAAGGGCAAGCATATTAACTGAATATGGTGGCTAATATGAAAGGGAATTTGAACCTTGATGGATGGAGAGATTTTCTTCTTGAACAGGAGTCAGGGTATGTGTTTTAAAGAGCTGTACTGCCCCCTATCAGATCTGGTGAGTACTGCGGTTAAATTGCTAAAACAGGGGCTAATGCACTCAGCTGTGCTATGTGGCCATGTTCCTTGTAAATTCATTGAGCAGCCATAATCTATTTGGAAGATACCAATGCAGATAGCAATGCACATCACACAGATTGCATATCACAGCTGCAGCGGTGATAAACATGTACCATTTCACTTAGTGCACAGGCTAAATGTACTTGAGTTGGAGCCAGGTAAGGCACAAATGTGAATTGATCTGTGCAATCACATTGATGAACGAGGGGAGCCAAAGCCTCATTTTACAATGCCAAGTGCTGCTGCCATGCTGCAGCCCCTCTTATTGTGTGTTCAAGCGAAAACAGTAAGGGTAAACCCAATCAAAATGTTATGCAATGGGTGCTGAGCAAGAAAGGATAGTTTTCTCCAGCTATACAAAAAAAAAACATTTTTTAAAATCAGGATGTCTGTTCAGTAGGAAAGAGAACTGTGTATATGAATATATTCCAAACCGGTGTGGCAACGTTTTTTTTATGCATGTCAAAATGTACTGATCAACTTTCATTAACAAGTTGTGGCTACTCAAAGCTGCAGCAGGATGAACACAGACACATGGCAGGCAGAGTAGATGCAAAACAGAAAGTGCTTTTATTTTAATATGTGTAGGAAAGGGGAATCTGAGGGTGTGAGGTCTTCGTGTGAGGTCTTCGTCTGAGGTCTTCGTCTGAGGTCTTCGTGTGAGGGTGGTGGGTGGGGCGGTCTTCCCGTAGTGGGGAGCGGCATACTGACTGAGGCAGGCTTGAGGTGGGACCCAGGGAGCATGGCGCTGGCAGGGAGTATTGGCCAGGAGAGCAACAGGGCCAGGGAGCATCTTCATCGGCGCTGTTGTCTTCCACATCGGCTTCTGAAAGGCAGAGGGAAATGAATGTCAGTGTGACTAGCACTGGAGACGTGTCTCACCTCTCTGTGCTGCTGCAGCCCTTTTATACTGCTGGATGGTGAGTAGCTGCCACTCCCATCATTGGCTGCCAGCCATGTGTGTTTCTGCTGCCCCACACCTGGGTAGCAGTTGCGTGAGGAGTGTGTCGGTGCTTTAGTGCACGGGCTCCATGCTCGCCATCACAGTGCCCCGCCCCTCAGCTCCGAGCCTACTGCTGGTGATGGTTGGGCCCATAAGGCGTATTGGAACGAGAGGCCATCTGCATTTCCATGGTGGGCCCCTGCCCGGTGCCGCACCTGAAAAGAGAAGTCTTGTAATGACAAAAACCACCTGGTTATCCTGGCATTGGTATCCTCAGCTCGGGCCATCCATTGCAGAGGCATGGTCGGTCAACAAGGTGAAGTGCCACTCTGCCAGGTAATAATGCAGCTCCTCTATGGCCCATTATATTACCAGGGCTTCTCTTTCCACGGCCGCATACTTCATCTCGGCGGGTTTTAGTTACCTGATTACGTATAGGACTGGGTGCTCTTCCCTGTTGAATGTGGACCGTGAAAGGCAGGTTGAAGTCAGGGTTCCGCAGAATGGGGGAATTGGTGAGGGCCTGCTTTAGGGTTTGGAATGCCCGCTCTGTCTCCTCGGTCCGGCGCACCTGGTCCAGCTGTCCCTTTTTCATGAGGGCCGAGAGGGGGGAGGCTAGAGAGGAGAAGTTAGGCATGAATCTTGTGTAGTTCTTCCCAGTCTCTCCACCAGGTCATCCACTCGGGGGAGGGGGTAGCTGTCGAAATCAGAGACCTGGTTCAGCTTCCGGAAGTCATTGAAGAGCCTGATACTGCCGTTGGGCTTCGGTACTACAACAATGGGGCTGGACAAGGGGCTAGCAGACTCCTCAATGATGCCACCACGGAGCATCTGGCTGACCTCCTACTCAATAGCGTGACGGTGAGCCTCCGGGACACGATAGGGCCGCTGTCTCACCACTACTCCCGGTGGGGTCTTATGGTGGACCAGGTGCGTCAAACCAGGGGACAAGGCGAAGACGTCAGCATACTGGTCTACCAGCTACATCAGCTATTGGTGCTGCGTGGGGGTGAGGTCCTCTCCTCGGTGGACCAAGGTACGCTTGTCGGGATCTATGGGCAGAAGGCACACACCACTAGGGCAGAATCGACACATTTTTTAAAGAGGTTAATGTGGTAGAGTTTGGTGTTTGCATGCTTACCCGGCTGTTGCAGGCTGTAGTTAACAGCCACAACCCTCTCGAGGACCATGTACAGGCACTGCCAGTGGGCCAGGAACTTGCAGGAGGCATTTGGGAGCAGGAGGAGGACTCTTGACAGTTACTCTGTCAATCCATTCCTGCATCTCCTGGACGTATTCTCCCAGGGAGTGGAAAGGAGAGGGCTGCTCTGCCCAAGCCTCCCGGGCCACGTCCAACAGTCCTCGGGGCCATTGTTCAAAGAGGAGCTCGAATGGGATGAAGCTGGTGGATGCTTGGGGGGCGGGGTCTCTCGGATGGTGAAATGATTGTTACCTCACATACTCATTCACACCTAGGGGCAATTAACATAGGCAATCAACCAACTGGCATGTTTTCAGGAGGTGGGAGGAACCATGAACACCTAGAGGAAACGCATGCAGAGACATGTTAACCAGTAAAAGGACCATATAATTAGTCTCAAATTTATAACAACATCAGATTAGGGAGCAGTACAACAGCTTTATGGTCAACACCACATGCCACCTGTTTAACAATGATTTAAAAATGTATTAAAAATACTCTTTCCCCCAAACCATTGTGCTGGCTTATATGTCATTCAATATATCTTTATATCTCATGAATGTCAAATGAGAGCTTATTTAAAAAGCACAATAAAAGCAAAGGTTGTAGAACATACACTGCATCACAGGACTGCCTTCATAATTTTCTAGCATTATGCTGTGCCATGGATAGGCATGTCTCAACATCCCTGTTTGCCAATGTGACTAAACTGGAGCCTTTTGTGTTGTTTGTCTTTCTTCTCCCTGGGTGAATGTCATTACACTAAAGCCTTTAGAGTGGATCAATTGTAGCACATGATATGCATCAAGTGGATCATTCAGCTCCACAGCCCCACATCGACTTTCCTGGCGAATGAACAAAAATGTCAGAAATAAAGTTCCCAAAACCTTTATATTAGTCATTTCAGCAGAATCAGCAAAACGGTTCTCATATCAGCCCAACTTCGTGACAACCATTATTCTTGTTACCCTGCAAGTCCAACGGTCACACATTATCTGTGAAATGTTTCACTGTTCCATGAACAGTTGATGGAGAGTCATTATTGAGCCTTTTTTCTCTCAGCACAAATAGTACTTCTTCCTGAGAGAAGCTGAGTGAAACAGAGGGGAAAAAAGGAAGGGAGTGGCAGAGAGAAGATGTGAATGCAGGCCACTCTCTTTCTTGTCTATGTTTTTTGCCAATTCTAAAAAGGGGAAAGGGAAGAGATACTCATCTTATTTGTGGGAAAAGCAGGCCAATAAAGAAACAGAACTGAGACATACACCGTCTGTATTACAGTGATGGTTATAGCTTGCTAAAATGGTTGGTAAAGAAAATAATATACAGTATCTCACAAAAGTGAGTACACCCCTCACATTTTTGTAAATATTTGATTATATTGATTATTTGATTACCATGAAAGCCAACATGTACAGTGACACACTGAAGCAGAGCATGATCCCCTCCCTTCGGAGACTGGGCTGCAGGGCAGTATTCCAGCATGATAATGACCCCAAACACACCTCCAAGACGACCACTGCCTTGCTAAAGAAGCTGAGGGTGAAGGTGATGGACTGGCCAAGCATGTCTCCAGACCTAAACCCTATTGAGCATCTGTGGGGCATCCTCAAACGGATGGTGGAGTCAACATCCGTGATGTCTTCATGAGGGAGTGGAAGAGGACTCGAGTGGCAATCTGTGAAGCTCTGCTGAACTCCATGCCCAAGAGGGTTAAGGCAGTGCTGGAAAATAATGGTGGCCACACAAAATATTGACACTTTGGGCCCAATTTGGACATTTTCACTTAGGGGTGTACTCACTTTTGTTGCCAGCAGTTTAGACATTAATGGCTGTGTGTTGAGTTATTTTGAGGGGACAGCAAATTTACACTGTTATACAAGCTGTACACTCACTACTTTACATTGTAGCAAAGTGTCATTTCTTCATTGTTGTCACATGAAAAGATATAATCAAATATTTACAAAAATGTGAGGGGTGTACTCACTTTTGTGAGATACTGTATAATATAGAGGACTAAGCAGCAAGAGAAAATCAAGCAGAGGAAGACAGAGAGGGAAAGAAAGAGAAACATTTGGGCATGGGATACACCTTTCTTAACTAAAAAATATCAATGCATTGTAGTGTCATTAGTTCACTGTACATCAGAATAAAATGGCTTTAACCTCTGTTGTGCCACTTCCTCCATCTTGTGTCAGTCACCATCTTCCTTCTGCCAGGCATTAAGTCAGCCTAATGTACACTATGTCTATTCGCTAGCCTCAGTCTTTACCAATTTTTTTATTTATTAATTTCAACAAGTTCTATAACTGCAAAGGTTCCATATCTATTGTATTTACTGTAATTAAATATTCTGCTGGCTCTAGCTAGTGCTTCAAGGTGTATTGTTTATTTGATTTTTTTATTTGCCTTTTTTTTTTACGGATACTGCATGCTCAGAAATAAGAATTTGCTGGATATATATTGCCAGGTGATGTCTGAGCTTGAGTTTTGCTGTACTAATGCTATTGAGAGGAACTGTGTAGCCCACTTTTATGAAAGCACTCAAGACCATTAACATAGTGTCATCACTAAAGCAGCTCCTGTTTAGAATAATCTTCATGAACAGCAATTCATTGTCACAGCAATTACTGGAATACCGCTGTCAGTCCCAGAGCAGGGAGACAAAAATGATTGTTTACACACATAACAAACATTAATCACACACATCCTCATCGGCTCACTCTGGAGGAAATGAGGAAAACAGAAAGTGTGAGAATGCCAGAGACAGAGAGACTTTGAACTTTAAAAAGCCCTTTCTTTTAGCATTGTTTGGAAAAAAAGGATTCAAAAGGTGCATGTTGTGTAAAGCATTTCACGATAAAGACAAAGAGGCGCAGAGCAGGAAGGAGAAAGGAGAGAGAAAGTGTGTGGGGGTGGGAGCTAAATAAAAGAAGGACAGGTTGAGGAAATAGTGAGAAAGTAAGAAGGTGGGGGAGAGTGCTTTATGCAATGCTAATATCTCGCCTTCATATTGCAACCAAGATGAAGCAGTAGGTAAGAGGCACTCTTGAAGATCCCTGAAGTAAACTTCGATCGGCATGTTGAACACAAGCCTCTGCTAAAGTTCACACCTCATTTCAGCATAGAAAACAAGGTCTGAGTGTGCACCAACACAGGCCATGGACAATTACTCACAACACATTATCAACCAATCACATACACATTTACACCCATACATACACTACGGACACTTTGGACATGCCAATCAGCCTACCATGCATGTCTTTGGACTGGGGAGGAAACCGGAGTACCCAGAGGAAACCCCCGCAGCATGGGGAAAACATGCAAACTCCGCACACACAGGGCTACAGTGGGAATTGAACTGCCAACCCTGGAGGTGTGAGGCAAACGTGCTAACCACTAAGCTACCGTGCGCCCCTAACTGTACTAGAGGTGTACTAGAGTAAACTAGTGTAGAGTGTACTAGAGTGTACTAGAACAAACTGATTGCAAATACAAATAGTTTGGTGGAATGTTAGGAGTCCTCAATAAACTGAGATATCGAACAAATCAAGTCAACAGCAAATGCTGAGAGTTAGGTAGCACAACTTTAGAAAAAAATCACACCAGCAATGCAGCTATGAGCAGGGATTTTCAGCCCTGTGTGTAATTGACTTTCATGGCAAAAGTGATGCTTAATTAAAGGTGGTTTTGTCACTCACCTGCGTGCCGACCCTGATGTAGCTGATCAATACAATAGTGTGTAGTTGATCTGCAGTTTAACTAGTGCCAATGTAGCAGAGTAATTAAGTTCGCCCAAAGAAAAAAAAGTTTAGATTTCTAATGAGAATGTTATTCACAAATATAATTGTTAAAATGTTAATTTTGATACTGTTTTATAAAAAAAAGATAAATGTTTCCTTTAGTGAAATGCAAATGGGAGGAGCCTCAGGTAGTTTTCTCATGCCTTCCATCACTTCCTCTCCAGTCTGAGTTTTGCTGTGAGAGAGATGGTGGGTTAAAATTTGCTCCGCTCTATAAGTGCTAAAAAATTTGTCTTTTTATTTTCATGATATCATAGTCAAACACTCATTTTCAGGAGAAATGACTGATAATGTTTTGTGTATTTTTTTGTTTTGTATCCCAAGTTATATGTTTTATTTCAAGTTTAACGTGTTATATGTGTAGGCTAGCCTTGCTAGTCCTGTGTAACATGTAGTTGGGATATATAAAATTGAGTCTCCTGACAAAGTTTTCTTTAAACGTAGTTAACGTTAAACGTTTTTATATAGTCGAGTCTGAGTTTGGCTGTGAGAGAGACAGATATGCCTCTGAGCGGAGGAAATATTTAATTGAGTGTTTGTTCCCCCTTTATCGATCTCACAGATCCCACAGAACCCCTGTCAGATAAATAAACGCAGGGGAACTCACAATTGAGACCAGCTACTGTCATTTATTTGAGGCGGGGCAAAAAGAAGGGGTTATACCTTCACTTGCTGATGAGTACGCCATCTCTGAAGACACACAATAGCAATGCGCATACATCACATAAATCAAAGCACTTTTTTGATAGATTAAGAATATCATAACCATTTTTGAACTGTGCCCGAATCATCTTTACAGACATTCATCACAACCGATCATTACATGGAAATAACAAGTATAAAATTAGTGTTGACTTTGAAATGTGTTCCATTACATAAGCATGTTTATACCACAGCACTGCTAAATTCTCAAATCTGATTGGACAGAAGGTGTTGATAAATTTTCTATAAAAGCAGCACTGACAATGTTGCTGCTGCAAAGCAAATCACAGGATTATATTCATGCACCTGAGTTTAAAAACATGTTATTTAACAAAGAAAGTGGTCTAATAGTTAATATAGTGAATATTTATATAAGGAGGCTTTATTTAACATTTATGGAAAGTCTTGTGTGTCCACGCTTGTTAGATTTTCTGCCATGAGAAAATCTTTAGTACAGAGGACTTTCCACAACAGAGTACAATGAGGGGTTGTTTAATAAATTAAAAACTTGTAATTGTCAACAAATTGAGGAATAAATACAATAGAATGTGCTAAAAATAATCGACTCTATGGTCTGCAATTTGCTGTACATTTGTTGTAATTTGTTACTTATTTGTTATTTAAAGGCAGTGACAACATGGGTTGTGCAGTGTACATTATACTAACCCATGACACATAATGACACATTACACTTATTAAATGTCAGTTGCTGATAAGGAGCAAGGAAAGGTCCAATCAAAGCAGCACCCATTTCTGGAGCTGAAGCCAGAGCAGAATACCAAGCCTGATTAAAGTTGGTTTTGGCATTCAGAACAGTGTCAAAGAAAGAGCAATGCTGAAGCAATGGCAAAACAATATCACAGCAGTGCCACAGAAATACAAGAGTGTTAGTAAAGCAGTGCCAGTGAAATGCCAGAGCAAACGTATGACCTGGCTGTAGAGCAGCTGTATCCCGCCTCACTGCTCTTGGGTATACTTTTCATTATTACATTGCTCCTACCAAGAAGTGACAGGCCCTCAATCATGCCTCAGCAAGCTGCACATGGCTGCCCTTTTCCCTCCATTCTTACTGCGGTAGTGCACTAATTTGTCGACAGTTAATTAAGGTAAATTTGTAGTTGGAAAAGTAAAACGTAACAAAAAGAAATTTTAATACGGGAAAATATGGCCATGTGTCATGATTCCCCCTTGAAGCAGCGTGCTCTAAGCGCGAATGCGCGAGCACCTGCTTTTCCATTGTTGACAATAGTGACATCTGGACACGTGTGTTTTGTTTATGTTTCTGTCATGTTTCCTCACTGTTCTGTCATTGGCTGGGATTTCACGTGTGTCTGTATTGCCCTCAGCTGCTAGCAGTTTAGACGCTGATCATGTCTACATATATACCGCGCGCCTCCCAGCACACAATGCGGAAGATTATCGTAGAGTTAGATTAGTTCGTATAGTAGTCATAGTCACGGTCCATGTTTAGAGTTAGTTCACGCTGGATTATCCGCTCCCAGTTCCTCGTCATAGTTCATGTTTCTCATTTTGTTTATCGACCCTGTTTTCCGTGACCACGACCTTGATTCATGTTTAACCCTGTGTATGCCTGTTTGCCGATCGCCTGACCTTTTGCCTGTTTTTGGATTACGTTTTGGATCACGTTTTGGATTTGTCTGCCTGTCTCTCTTTTAAAATAAACAACTGTTCATACTGCACTTGCATCCGTCCTATCTCCGCTCTGTCACGATACGTGACAGAATCTTCCGCCAAAACATGGATGCAGCAGGAGAACGGAGAAAACGCAGAACCCGGAAGTCGACGCCAACCGTCCCCGCTATGGACTCAGTCCAATTCCCACAATGGACATTTATGGAGCTTCCTGATCCATTTGACGGATTTTTTGGTGCCCCAGAATATTTTCTGGTAGACTGTCAATTCTATTTCTCCAGCCTGTTAGACCCTAAGCCAGAGGAGAAGCAATGGCTCCAATTCATGTGGTCCCAGTTCTTTGGACCGGCCCGTCAGTGGGTGCAGCTCCAACTGGATAAGCACTGTAGGAACCTGGACAGTGTAGAACAGTTTGTGGGGAGTTCATGTTGCGGTTCGGGAGTCCGGAGGCGAGGGTCGAGCTAGAACAACTTTTCGGGGGGGTAAGTCTGGCAGGCAAACCTGCCCTGCTGTTTACCCACTGCTACAGGCAAACTCATGCAGAGCCCCAGCCGGAGGTTAACCTGGCGACCTCTGAGCTCGAACCTGAGACCCACGAGGTGGGCTCACCTGCCGAGCTCCAGCTAGAGGTCAACAGATAGGCTCCAACATCAGAGCCCCAGCCGGAGGTTAACCTGGCAACCTCAGAGCTCAAACTTGAGACCCACGAGGTGGGCTCACCTGCCGAGCTCCAGCTAGAGGTCAACAGGGAGGCTCCAGCACCAGAGCTCAACCCTGAGGTCCAAGTCCAAGTCAAGTCTCCAGTCACTGAAATCCAACTCAAGTCTCAAGTCCCTGAGGTCCAAGTCCAAGTCAAGTCTCCAGTCTCTGAGGTCCAAGTCAAGTCTCCAGTCTCTGAAGTCCAAGTCAAGTCTCAAGTCTCTGAAATCCAAGTCAAGTCTCAAGTCCCGGAGGTCCAAGTCAAGTCTCCAGTCTCTGAAGTCCAAGTCAAGTCTCAAGTTCCTGATGTCACATCCAAGCCTGCTGATCCAGTTGACCAAGTTCCACTAATATCTAAGCCTAACAACCAAGTTCTGCTCACGCCCAAGTCTACTGACAAGGCCGACCACGTTCTGCTCACACCCAAGTTTACTGATACGGTCAACCAAGTTCTGCTCAAGCCCAAGTCTACTGATATGGCCGACCAAGTTCTGCTCATGCCTGAGTCTACTGATATGGCCGACCAAGTTCTGCTCACGCCTGAGTCTACTGATACGGCCGACCAAGTTCTGCCAAGGCCCAAGTCCGCTGACACGCACAGCCAAGTTCAGCTTGCAGGCTCCGCTGAGTACGTCGCTCTGCCTTCCTGTTCAGCCGAGGATGTCGCTCTGCCTTCCTGTTCAGCCGAGGACGTCGCTCTGCCTTCCAGTTCAGCCGGGGACGTCGCTCCGCTTTCATACTCCGACGAGGATGTCGCCCTGCTTCCTTGCTCTGCTGAGTATAGCGCTCTGTTTCCCTGTTCAGCCGAGGACGTCGCTCTGCTTTCCTGCTCTGCTGAGGACGTCGCTCTGCCTTCATGCTCCACCGAGGACTTCGCTCAGCCCGCCTGCCCTGCTGTGAATGTCGCTCCGCTTTCATGCTCAGCTGAGGTCGTCGCTCAGCCTCCCTGTTCAGCTGAGGTCGTCATTCAGTCTCCCTGCTCGGCTGAGGTCGTCGCTCAGCCTTCCTGCTCCATGGCGAACATCGTTCCCCCCTCCTGCTTCGAGGGGACCCACACTCCTCTCCCTGGCCTTACAGGGGACTTCGCTCCGCTTTCCTGCTCCGCCGAGGAAGTTGCTTAGCCTGTCTGCCTGCTGTGGTCGTCGCTCTGTTTCCCGGTTCAGCCGAGGACGTCGCTCTGCTTTCCTGCTCCGCCGAGGACGTCGCTCTGCCTTCATGCTCCGCCAAGGACTTCGCTCAGCCTGTCTGCCCGGCTGTGGTTGTCGCTCTGCCTACCTGTTCAGCCGGGGACATCGCTCCGCTTACATGCTCCGACGAGGACGTCACCCTGCTTCCCTGCTCTGCTGAGTACAGCGCTCTGTTTCCCTGTTCAGCCGAGGACGTCGCTCTGCTTTCCTGCTCCGCCGAGGACGTCGCTCTGCCTTCATGCTCCACCGAGGACTTCGCTCAGCCTGCCTGCCCGGCTGTGGTCGTCGCTCCGCTTTCATGCTCCGCCGAGGACTTCGCTCAGCCTGTCTGACCGGCTGTGGTCGTTACTCTGCCTCCCTTTTCAGCCAGGGACGTCGCTCCGCAGTCCTGCCCTGCCGAGGACGTCGCTCCGCCGTCCTGCTCCTCCAAGGATGTTGCTCCACCGAGGACGTCGCTCAGCCTGTCTGCCCAGCTGTGGTTGTTACTCTGCCTCCCTGTTCAGCCAGGGACGTCGCTCCGCTTCCCTGCGCCACCAAGAACACTGTGCGGTTTCCTGGCTCTGCTTGGGACATTCAGCCCAGTGGGCCGGGCCGCCAATGAAATGGGATGACTCATGGCACTCCCGGAGGAGTGCCTTTGGGGGGGGGGGGGGGTTCTGTCATGATTCCCCCTTGAAGCAGCGTGCTCTAAGCGCGAATGCGCAAGCACCTGCTTTTCCATTGTTGACAGTAGTGACATCTGGACACGTGTGTTTTGTTTATGTTTCTGTCATGTTTCCTCCCTGTTCTGTCATTGGCTGGGATTTCACATGTGTCTATATTGCCCTCAGCTACTAGCAGTTTATACGCTGATCATGTCTACATATATACTGCGCGCCTCCCAGCACACAACGCGGAAGATTATCGTAGAGTTAGATTAGTTCGTATAGTAGTCATAGTCACGGTCCATGTTTAGAGTTAGTTCACGCTGGATTATCCGCTCCAAGTTCCTCGTCATAGTTCATGTTTCTCGTTTTGTTTATCGACCCTGTTTTCCGTGACCACGACCTTGATTCATGTTTAACCCTGTGTATGCCTGTTTGCCGATCGCCTGACCTTTTGCCTGTTTTTGGATTACGTTTTGGATCATGTTTTGGATTTGTCTGCCTGTCTCTCTTTTAAAATAAACAACTGTTCACACTGCACTTGCATCCGTCCTATCTCCGCTCCGTCACGATACGTGACACCATGCATACGAGAGAGAGAGAGAGAATGAATGCCCTTTACTAATTACAAAAAACTATTTCCATTAAAATTATTTCCATAATGAAAAAACATTCTCTTGTGCATACATGTGCATGTGCACGTCAGTGAATGAACCATTCCACAAACCCCTGCATAAATCTCTCTGCTGAAATTGAGATAATTAGTCTGATGTATGGTTTGGAACAGTGTTTAGGGAAAAGGCTAAAAAGGAAGCAAATGTTTGCTCCAGAATCTTGAACTTCCTAGGTTTACTTTAGTGAGTCCAATGTGACAAACTTAATTCTCTCTTCTAAGGAGCATCCAACCAGGGAAGGTTATAACAGCTTCATTTTAATGAACCCACAAGCACAAGCCTGCCTTCTCCAATGACTTTTAAATACCAGTAAGTAAAGAAATTAATAAAATGTAAAAATCCAACAACAACAATAACAAAACAACAGCAATAATAATAATAATAATAATAATAATAATAATAATAATAATAATAATAATAATAATAAAGAGGTAGTTATGTAAAAGTTTCCCAAAATTTATGTTCACTGCAAAACCCATAAAAACAGTACATTTACCTCCTTGTGTAACCAAATCACTCACATAAACAATGTATTCAGTTATTACAATGCCTGTCATATAGGCTTTCTACAATATTTATTATTTTGTTTTTCTTAACTTCATCATCTTTCTGGATTTTAGGTTATGAATAAAACCTGACAGGGTGTGCTGTTAAGGGTGTTGTGATAAACAGAAAAATAACATGGAGTTCTGTAATACATAAAACAATGTGTAACCTTTAAATTTTGTAGGAGTGAGAAGCATTGTTTTCTCTCCAGTCTCCCAGAGTGTGGAAATAAACTTTGAGTTACAACAGAGTTTGTTGAAAGTCTTTATCAACGATATGGTGAGACAATAGCTTTGCTCAATCACTTTCTACATTCACAATGTCCCTCCTGTAAAATCCTAGAAACCTGTGCACTCAAAACCAAAGTGTTTCGGGGCCAATTAATATTCAGCTTTCTGAAATAGATAACAAATTTAAAAAATACATTTTTCATACATCAATGTACTGTATATCATAAAATTATGTATATATGATTAATAGCTATTTAAAATCTCAATATATAATAAAGCATAATAAATAAATCTAGTTATTTAAGTCAATTTAAAATGTAGCAATTACAGTTGTCAATTTTTATATATTGCTGACTATTGATTAGTCAATTATTTTCCAATAACAGCACATCCTGAAGTATTTGATTCCTCTTATACTACAGCAATTTGCAAATGATTACAATTTTTGTTAATTAAAGAATGACACATAGTTTTACACTTACAGTTAAATTTTATCTTAAAGTTAAAAGTTTAAGCTCATCAGACAAAAATGCAACTTGTCATGTTACAGAGAAAGCACAAAGCCCTCTGCACTAAAGACTTTCTCATGCCTAAAAGCTTAAATGAACAACCAAGCACTGACACTGCAGTTTTTTGTTGTTTTTTCTTCAAAAAATGCTGAATAAACCTCACTACTGTGCTGAGTTTTTCCATTTGGAAATAATGGCTCTCACTGTGGTTCTTTGGAGCCCCAGAGCCTTTGAAATAACTTTGTAACCCTTCCCAGACTGATGTATTTCAATCACCTTCTTCCTCATCATTTCTGTAATTTCTTTCAATTTTGGCATAGCGTGTTACTGGATAAGAGCTTTTAACCAATTTCATGCTGTTGAAAAAGTTATATTTAAGTGTTGATTTGATTGAACAGGGTTTGCAGTAATCAGGCCTGGTTGCATCTACTCCAGCTGAACCCCATTATGAATGCAGTCTCATTATGAATGCAGTTTTCACAGCACTGTATCAATAGCCCATATCACCTTAAGCAAGTTTTCTACATAGGTATACCCTATTCCATCACATAATGGTAAACCCTGTTCAGTCAAATCAACATTGTTCAATCAAATCAAAGGGTGTGAGCCCCCTGCTGGTCAATCAATTCACACCTGTCCACAGAAACACAGGTACAGAGATAAATCGGACAGCACAACTAAAGCTTTTTTGATAGTAAAACACTGTACACAACAGCCACAATAAAATTAAAACCTTTAAACCCAAGATCAGACTTTATTACCTTACATTACCTGCAAAGACGAAAATCAAGTTTGTTCGCAATTTTATAAATCATACACATTTCCATTGGTATACAGTTATCAGTTTTATTGAAGACAACAAATGCAAAGTTGCACATTTAGTCACAAATGTCATCTTCAAAATGCATTAAGTGTTTTGGAATATAGTAATTAGCCATACATTGTAGTGACACACATTCCGAAATAGCACTATCTGCCTTGGCTATGCTGAACAAACCGCGTCCTAAATTGTAAATAGGGCAGTATTACTTGATTGACACCCACATGGACCAATTGTAGAAACTTCTAGGTTTCAAACAAAACCTCACATGCCAAGATTGGCCATTCAGAGGCAGAGAAAACCAAATGCGTAATTTTCCCCTATCCCACCTCTTGGCACACAGCTATAGGTCTGAAGCTGTCGATATGCTGTCAGTCAGCAGGTAGAGACCAATCAACTTGTAGCGCCACACGGCTTTGTTTTGCAAACAACAGTGACTATGTTTACATGGACAGCAGTAATCTAATTATTGACCTTACTCTGATTAAGATAATAATGTGATTAAGGTGTTTACATGAGTCGCTTTTAGAATACTTCTGTCATGTTCCCGTTTTACATGTTTTAGAACATTACGTCATTACATCATTTGAGGCAGTATTCTGGAACCTGTACATGAGCAACATCAAAGATGATGAGCAGAATAACCGGCATAAAGGCACCACTGGCTATGAATGGCTCTTTTATGTGAAGCCTTTCAGGAAGCACCTCTTATTGACATGCACGGTCTACTACCAGCCTCACCAGATCCTGGCCATCTATAAAAGAATGGTAGCCACAAGGCCTAGAATTGTGGATTTTAGGAGTTATGAAGCCACAAGTTAAGCGAGTCTCAGCCAGTGGAGGCTGCAGCTGTCAGTGACTTGTTACAGATGGCAGAGAAGAGGCCATGCTATCCAGTGACAATTGTGAACACCTCAACCTCTGCCAAAAGTGACAAAGCCTCAGCTGGGAGAAAACCCGGTGTACTTTGCCTTCAAAGGAAGAAGTAAAGCAAGGCTTGGGTCATCTCAGAGTGCAGGAATGGGCTTGATATCACTATTTACTTTGAAGAAATTTTGAAGAACCATTTTTTCATTTTTTTTTTTTTTTACAACTTTTCTGTAAATATATTGCCCCTATGTGGTTAGGTAAAAACAGAAATACTTATGAAAAACTGCAAATTATTAAAGTCTCCAGTGTCTACTTTCATAAGAGCCATTAACCACTACTGTGGAGTGTGACATCTAAAATAAATTCAATGCTGAACACGGGCACCCCCAGAACAGGCAAAAATATAATTTTTTGGCCAATGGTAAAAAGAGTTAATTATAAATATTCCTTCACATCAACCCTGAACATTGGGCATTTTTGTGTGCTCAAAGGGTGCCTTGTGATAAGGTTATTTACTCATTGGTTTAGTTACCCATTTATGTGTGTGATTATTCCTGTGTTGTGCAATATTATTCACCCATTCTGGTTCCCTACTTAAAAAGCACTCACTATTTTTCTTTCTGTTTAAAAAACATAAAAAGTTTCTAATGCATAAAGAATTAAGTGCATCAGTGAAATATATTTTTTTAATCACCTAACAATTAGCAAAATGAAACTTTGGTGTGCGTGTGTGTGTTCCATTTCAGTGAAAATATGGTTTTCATGATCTGATGATTTTCAAGTCTGGCTCTTTAATTTAATTTAGTTACATTTTATTTGTGTTGCACATTTAACAATAGGCATTGTCAGAAAGTAGCTTTACCGAAATCCCAATTACACATCATTACATTTCTACTGTATACTATACAGTGAAACAGTAGCATAAAATGTTTTGGGGAAGTGCAAAACTTTCGGGTATCCAGGTGGGACCATCTACAGCAGTAGACGGCAAGTCACAACTGTAGTAGCTCCAAACAGAAGTAGTGTTCTTGAATAAATCAGGCAGGTCCAGAGGGCAAGAGGAACCACAGCATTAGAAGTGTGTCAGGATCTGGCACTGGAATCACACATACAGCTCAAAAGAGACAAAACAGATAATATCCTCTTATCCTTTCTACTCTGTCTACAAGTATATTTTGATATTTGGCATCAGAAGCATAAGTAAGATCGAGCAACACAGTCAAGGAGACACAACCCTGATTGGATACCAGCAGTAGGTCATTTACTACTTTAACCAGCACTGCCTCAGTACTGTGATGAGGCCTAAATCTTGCCTAAGATTCTGTGTATTTATACCTTTGAAAGGATGACCTTAGCTGCTGTGATAAATTTTCTACAATCTTGGAGATAAATAGGTTTGATATTGGTCTATAGTTTAATAGTTTACATGGGTCAAGGTCAGGTTTTTAATCAATCATTTGATAACTGCTAATGTAAACGATTTACATAGACAATGCTAAGGGAGGAGTTTATTATTATTATTAAAAGAGGTTTGATTGCATCGGGTAGCATTTGTTTAAGAAAATGCATAGGTATAGGATGTAGTCCTTTTTGGGTGTAAATTCCCTTAATTATTTTTTAAGTGGGGCAAGATTATCTAGTATGAAGCAAAATGTTGACTCTATGTAATCAGTTAGTTCATCAAGTTCTGTGGGGTCAGAGGGTGAACCAATCAAAGTCAATAAAGTGGATATTATAACTATAAATATTTTAAATATTTAAGACATATGTTAAATGAAATGACCCCTACTGAATCTAATATATACACAGATGCTTAACTTATCCTTTTAAACCAAACAAGTGAATGATGATGACACATGTGGATTACTAGTTTCTCTCACCTTAACAAGACAAGACAAACACCGGTTCCTTGCTCACCTTAGCACTTTGCCTAATATAATGACTGATTATTGCAGTGCTGTGGCAGATAAGGGGCCATCATGATATTGGCAGGATTAAAAATTGAGGCATTGTACACACTACTAGTTCCAGACTCTGGATACAGCAATATGAGATAAGGCTGGTCTTAATTACTTGTAGCTTAAAATATTGAACAGCTGAAATTCTCACCTGAAATTCTCACCCTATACCTGTCAAATGAGATGGCAACTGCTTGAGGGATTGGCTCAAATATTCAGAAGTTCAGGCACAGTGAAAGCTGTATACATAATTTTCAAGCTTACACAGACTGCTTTGATTTGTGTTCATTTGTGTTTGTTCAGGGTAGAGGGGTGTCACTGGAAGAGGTGGCCTGTAATTGCATTTCCTGTCATTTGTTGGCCTCTTGGCTCCGGCTCACCATCAAGTTAATGTATGTGGCCCTTCCCTCTTGGCCAAAAATGGATTTGCGCTCCATTAGTTGATGAGAAGAGTAAATTACATTAGGGTCCACAATGTGATCTAACTCCTTCAGGTGTAAGGCCACCCTGAACAATAGGGATGTTTTTGTTTCAGTTCTGTTTGTGCACATGATGTTCCTGCTACCAAAAAAAAAAGTTTTAAAAATGATGTAAATTAAGACTCTGGGATAAAATTGTACAGCTTCCTCCTCCAGAGAGACAGCAATATAAGGTCTGACAAATAAGTGCCTTTGAAGTGAAATTCACAGTGAGTGTCTATAAAAGGCTACTTTCATCCTAACATTCAGCACACCCTAAATAACAGTGTGGTGCCAGAGATTTTGCGGCAGACAGTGTGATTTTAGCTTTAAGAGCCATGAAAGGCAATTAGTGTCTGCCTATCAGCTTCAAGGCCAGGAAGCCCACTCAAAGGAAGTGAGAGAGAAACGCAAGAGAACATTGTAGCTCACACAACTAACACAAGAATCAATTCATGATTCCTGGATACTGCTAAGGTAAGGATATTGAAACAAAATTGATATTGGAACAAAATCATTATTAATATTAAAAAATGACAAGTCACTCTATTACCCAAGAAAGTGTAATCATACAAAATTCTGTAATGATTCAGGATATGCAACAGCATAAGCACACATTCCAGAACATGGTTAAAAATCTATTTTGTTTTACCTCTTACCCATTAATCCCAGGATGATTTTAACACTGGAGTAAATATTTTTATCCTTTGTTCTTCTATGTCATGCAGGGACACTTATACTGTTAACATCCTATCCATTATCCATTTTGTTTGCGTAAAAGGCAATGTCTGCTCAGCAATAGTTCAAAAATTAACCAAAACCTGTTGGTGACTGCAGACTTATATTTCTAGATAGTTTTCCGATTACTTTCACAGCTGAATAATTCATAGTCATGCCCAAATAAGATGCGCTCATATGAATAATAAGCCAAGATTTTAAGCTGTTAATACATGTGGGGCTCATAAAAAAAGCTTCCTGCCAGAAAAGCTTTAACAAGGTTTCACACTACAAATCATATTTAGTACATAGCTGTATAAATGACGGGACTGAGGGGATGGTGGGGGGGATTCACACCCAAGACACACGTATTCACCCACAAAATGACACTATATTAAATTGTGTATGGTAAACAGTATATTACAAACAATTTAGAATAAAGAACAATGTTTGTAAATGGGATTAAAGTACTATGCAGCAAATATTATATTTGTTTAGGACTCCAGTGTGGAAACTAGTGGATTTAATCAGTTCCCTACCAGTATGATGGCTGTGATCATTCATCATGTTCCCAAAGTATCACTAAAGTTGATCTCATTAATTCACAAATTTATTCATACAAACACTGTATCATCATCACTGTATTCATACAAGCACTGTATCATCATTAAGAAGCCTTTTAGAGCTGTATTAATATCAATAAAGCAGTTAAGAGAAAACAGAGGCACAGAGAGAACTTTGTATATAAACTTTAACAACCCTCTCCTCCTTCTCCCTTTCCCTGACTGGTCATGAGTTTGACAACTACTTCAGTGAAAAGATTAACAAAATCTGCCAATCTTTTATCCTACCCCTATGATTGTGCTGCACATTCCCCCCTGTCCTCCTATCACTTTGACACACTTTTCTCCTCTTTCTACAGAACAGATTCTGCAGATTCTCTTGTCCCATCCTGCTAGCTGGATCCCATCCCTCAAACATCAGCAGCTACTTACCAATATCACATTTCTCCTTCTTTCTAAAATCCTTGAATGTGTACTATCAGTTGTCTCTCTTTCTTACCCAGAATGACCACCAAGATCTTCAGCAGTCTGGGCTCAAAGCAACACACTCCACATACACTGCCATTGTGGCTGTTACTGAAAAGCTTCACACTGAGAGATCAGCCAAGTTGTCATTGGTCCTTAACTTCCTTGACTTTTCAGAACCCCCTTGACATTGTCAATCACAAGCCTCTCCTGTCTATTTTCACAAGTCTTGAAATTGGTGGCACAGCATGGTGGTGGTTTGCCTCTTATCTGCTTGTCTACCCCATTGCTGCCTTCCCTCCACTGGCTTCCTAATACCAATACTTGCCTACAAAGCTAAAAACAGACCAGCCCCAACCTAACTGAAGTCATGTATCACACTGTGCTCTGAACCATGTTCCCTATGAGCCACTAGCATGGCTCAATTGACACCATTCTTATGGTACCACAAAGACCTGCACCAAGACTTCTCTGTCCTAGCACCCAAGTGGTAGAATGAACTTCCCCTAGCAGATTGAACAACTGAATCACTGGCTGTCTTCAAACAAAGCCCGAAGACTTATGTCTTCACAAAGTACTTGAATTAGCAATTATTTCATTAAAAAAAAATCTCTTGACTAGTGTGTTGTGTTTTCTACTAACTTCTTTACTAACTTCCTGTAATAGTTTTAGCTTGATGGTATTCTTAGACTCTGACCTATTTAACTAGCATGAGGATATGTTTTTGATGGTGTCATCTGAGACTAAAAAAGCATTTCTGTAAGTCACTCCAGACAAGGGGGTCTGCTAAATACTGTAAATATATTAACATCCATCCATCCATTTTCTATACCGCTTATCTTACACAGGGTCACGGGAAGCCTGGAGCCTATCCCAGGTGACTTGGGGACCAAGGTAGGGGACACCCTAGACAGGGTGCCAACCCATCACAGGGCACAATCACACACACATTCACACACCCTTTCACACACTATGGGCAATTTTGAAATGCCAATTAGCCTACATCAGCCTATGCATGTCTTTGGACTGGGGTGGAAACCGGAATACCCGGAGGAAACCCCCGAAACACAGGGAGAAAATGCACTCACACACCCTGGAGGCGGGAAACAAACCCCCAACCCTGCATGAGCGAGGCAAACATGCTAACCACTAAGCCACTGTAAGCAAATACTATTCTGCTGCAGAAAATGGAATCACAAAACATGATTATTCCCAGGAACATAACATGAAATATGTTACATGGTTCTTTAACCCAGTAATCCCCTAAACTCTGGGAATTACTCAGTTGGTTCAGACTTACATTCCTTACTCTCATAGTAACATACATTTCCTATTATGTTCTCTGCATCTCCTGAATAATTCGTAATAACTACTGATTAGTATACTTTAAGATAAAAAAAATTTACAACAGGTGATGTATCAGAAATTGTGATAGCAGGTTATATAGCTATTATACAGTAATTTATTTTTCTCCAATTTCAACCCAATCCAGAAGAGAGCACAATGTAAAAATAGAGCTGATCTGGAACCTGTTTTATTTAAATACAGCCATATTAATTTGCATAGAATAGGTAAAAAAATAAAAAAATAAAAAAAAACCTAAATCAGCATACTAACACAGAGGTTTTATACAAATCACATCTGTTTTAAGCTGTTTTACATCCAATAACGTTTACATTCCAAAGAGTGCACTATAAGTCAAAGAGGGAATTCAGAGGAATAAAAATGGGTAGAATGTTAATAATTTGTGCATCTCTCTGCTGGGCTAGGCATGGATGTCAGCTAACCTTTTATCATTGCTTTTAATCTGCAGAGGTGGCAAAAGGAGCTACAGCATCCAAAATTACAACTCTTTCTCTCATGCAATGACATTTGGTTTGCCCTTAGTTGCAGATGAGTGCAAGTGATGTCAGGAGGGTTTAAATTAGACTAAGGACATGAATACAAAACCATCAATATAACTGGCCAAAGGCCTGTCCAAAATGTCTGGGTAAAACTTGCTTTTGCATATTGGCTACATGGAAAAAGAAATATGACTAATATCATTAAACAAAAGGTATTTTATTTACTATAAAATGTTTATTTTCCATAAATGCATTTAATAAAGTTAAGAGGGTTTTTATTTTGGTGATAAGAAGTTCTCATAAATATAAAACATTTCTTGAGACAGTTGTGACGGCATATTTCAGTCAAAAGTCAACTAGCATTTTCCTTCAACTGGTATAGACCTCTATTACTAGCTTCATTACTGCTTTCAGTAATTAACTTTTTTAAGAAATATAATTCAATATAATTATTGGATTGAATTAATGACCTTGACTAATACAGTAGAAAATTCTATCTTTTTGTCATTACCTGTATCAAAATGTTCTTGGTAGTGCACTCAGATATGTTTTCTCATTGAAATGCACAGCCAGAAGGTACTACGATGGAGTGCTAGGAGCCTTGGAAAAGACTGGGGTTAAGTGTCTTGCTCAAGGGCCTGCAGTCCTGAAAACCTCTATGTCAAAAGGGCACTATCCCATAATTCCAAGCAAGGATGAAAATTGCAATTCTCTAGTTGCTAGAGAGCATCTTAAGCACTGAACTAGCTATACATCACTTCTGTCAAGACAGCGTTTTCCCCTAATTACTCTCACTACCATAACCACAGTTTTCAAATTAAGGGATATTAAGCATAATGGCACTCAATATGTCAAAATCTATAACATTTTTCACAAGACTGGCATAAAAATGTTATTATGTGAGCATTAATTTCCTTTGTTCTATTTCAGACATTAAAATGTTCATATAAGATTCAAGCAGAGAGTGGGTAACCTACTTTGTAAAACAGATTTGTTCACTGTTATCTGTTTTGATAAGCAGTGCAGAACATTTTCAGCCCCTGATCATGACTCTCATTATTGATCAAAGCTTTGCCAAATGTCACTTGTTCCTCAAGGATTACAGAAAACAAATATAATTTCCACAGAACCTTTTCATGTTTTACTTAAACTGTACTTAGTGGCATGGCAACCTTACTGGCCTAGTTATTTCATTTTGTACACAGGCTTGAAAACTGTACAGTTGAAAATACAGAGGTTTCAAATCTCAATGGAGTGATGTTTCCATGTTCTCCCACAATAAAAGAAACACTTGTCAAATGTCTTGAGGAAAGCACTGAAGAGTGTTTGACAAGGTTGTACTGCTTTAAACAATGCTGTTTCCTACCCGCCCGTCAAATTGACTGCTTACTTTATAACTCCCCAAAAAACTGGGAAAAGATAAATGTTGTATTCTTGACAATACATCCTTCTTGTCAGGTGTTGAGATAAAATATGCCTCACTTTTTCCCTGCTTGTGCTGTGAAGACGTTGACTTCCCATCACAATTAGCACTTCAAGGTTCTTTCACTCTGTCTCAAAACTAGATAGCAAGGGCACACTCTAATTTTCTCTTTGTCTTAAAGTTAAGGTTGAGTGACAGATTGTGTCCCTGTATGCCAGCCACAGAGGTGTCTCATGCAAACAGCAGAGCCAGAACAGCTGCCAATGTTTCCGACAGTAGGAGTCATGGAGACTGCATCCATGGGACTGAAAACAAAGGAGCAAAGTTGTGACACAAAGAGAAACCTAATGTATTAGACAATACAAACTGATATGAATGTAAAATTTTCAAGGATTATGAAATGTGTCACATAGTTTACAAATACAAGGCTTAAAATATTCTGGGTTTACATGTTGAGTAATTTTCTATAATGGCAGCTCTGACAGTAGGGCCCACTTTAACTCAAATACAGGTTTTTATTAATGTTCACATTCTGATACGTTATTGTTTCTATAATAACATCTCATTTTCAGAGACATTTATGGTGCACACTCCACATAATCAAAGTTAGTAATAACTGGATTAAGAAATATGATATTTAACAAAGAAAATGCATAATATTTGATATGGTGAAGTTTTTTGCAAGGAGACATAAATGCATTTAACAATTATGGAAGGAATCTCAGGTTTTAGCAGTTTGTAACCAGTACGTTTTCATGGGAAATTCATCAAGACAGTATCTTATCTTATTACCTTCAGGAGATAGAAAAAAAAATGAGAGGATGGTGTGAGAATGATTGTTTGTATCTGCTATAATA